>NW_028300808.1:1459498-1494980 GCF_049724085.1 Artemia sp. Qi Xiang Cuo
TTTCGTTTGGTGATTTGGTGATTTTTGCCGATTTTACCTAAAAAACTGGTGATTTTTTCGTAATATTGGTCCGATTTTACCTAAAACAAAACTGATGATTTTATCGTAATATTGGTGAGTTTATTATATTTGTGCTACAGCTTCTAAAAGCAGTAAGGTAAGTTTTGATGACAGTGCTTTGAAAATACAATCAATTGTCAGTAAATGGCAAATTATTCCGTATCAAAATAGCCAATCAGAGGAGCCATGCTACCTATATTAATTAATAAAGGATAAAATTTAGAAAAATCCAATAAAGGGTGGCTGCTAGATTTACGATATAAGGTTCGATTTTAAGTCTTCTGCTGGCGCAGAAAATATACTATATTATTTCTATTTTATATTCATATTCTAACGCCTAAGTAAGTGAGAGTTATGTTCCAAATTTTCTCGGGCTCGAAGCTTTTGATGGAGAACAGTAAGCTTAATGAATTTTATATATTTGGAATCTGCATAAATATTTAATTCTTTTAATGTATCAATTGCTATTGAAATTCCATTTTTTGGAAGTTTTTCGGTTAATAGTGGGCCTAGTTGTTCATTACTTACGAGTCCGTTCCCACGAACTGTTTGTGCAAGGGCTAACCATAGTAAAAGAAGTAAGATAGCTTAAAGCAGTCATAGTCACTGTCATAGTCATCGATTTTCGTATAGTCATAGTCACCGATTTTTGTATAGTCATAGTTCCGATTTTCGTATAGTCATAGTCATCGGTTTTCGTATAGTCATAGTCACCGATTTTCTAAGTGTAGTCATAGTCGCTGATTTTCGTTTAGTCCATATTCACCGATTTTCGTATAGTCATAGTCACTCGAATTTTTCGTATAGTTATAGTCACCGATTTTCGTATAGTCATAGTCACTGATTTTCGTATAGTCATAGTCACCGATTTTCGTTTAGTCATAGTCACCGATTTTCGTATAGTCATAGTCACCAATTTTCGTATACTATGTTATTTCTATTCTATATTCATATTCTAACGCCTAGAGAAATAAGCAGAGTTATGTTCCAAATTTTCGCAGGCTCGAAGCTTATGTGACGGAGAAAATTAAACTTAATGGAATTACTATATATATTTGGAATCTGCATAAATATTTAATTATTTTAATGTATCAATTGCTATTGAAATTCCATTTTTTTAGGAGTTTTGGCTAATAGTGGGCCTAGTTGTTCATTACTTACAGTTCGTTCCCACGAACTGTTTGACAAGGGCTAACCATAGTAAAAAAAAAGTAAGGTAGCTTAAAAGCAGTCATAGTCACTGTCATAGTCATAGTCACGTTGGCATATGTCATAGTCAACGATTTTCGTATAGTCATAGTCACCGATTTTCGTATAGTCATAGTCACCGATTTTTGTATAGTCACAGTTCCGATTTTCGTATAGTCATAGTCACCGATTTTCGTATAGTCATAGTCACCAACCTTCGTATAGTGATAGTCACCGATTTTCGTATAGTCATAGTCACCGATTTTCGTTTAGTCATAGTCACCGATTTTCGTATAGTCATAGTCACTGATTTTCGTGTAGTCATAGTCACCGATTTTCGTATAGTCATAGTCACCGATTTTCGTATAGTCATAGTCACTGATTTTCGTATAGTCATAGTCACCGATTTTCGTATAGTCATAGTCACCTATTTTCGTATAGTCATAGTCACCGATTTTCGTATAGTCATAGTCACCGATATCATAGTCACCGATTTTCGAAAGGGGAGACGGATTTGTACCATCACAAAAAACTTCTATATAGGAAATTTGGGAAGGCGTCATAACATCTAACCGTCAGGACCACTAACGTCAGGACATCGATAAAATCCGTCATAACCAGGGGCGGATCCTGGATTTTTTTAGGGGGGGGGCAAAATAGGTTGATCCGGTAAAAAAAATTAAGGAGGGGAGCGAAAAATAGTGTTGATCCGATAAACTTGCGTTAGGAGAAGTTTAATTACCGCAAACTTGAGTTAATTAAGTAAATTACACTACTTTAGACTACACTAGGGGGGTAGAAAAAGTAAGATAGCTTAAAATCAGTCATATTCACTATATTCCCGTCTATAAAATTATAAAAATTTCAACGAGGATATAGGCTTACTAATAAAATCCCCAAAAAAAATCGGTAATTGTTTAGAATCTAGTAAACACGCGGTAAAGACCGCGTCGATATCTCAAAGATGTCTATATGAAAGATAGGTTTTCGCTGCCTAGTGAGGTATTGCTCACTCCATAACAAAGATTTAAACTTTAGATTTTTGGATTTGAAGGGGCAAAAAAGGTACCTAGGTTCGGTTACGTATTTAATGTAAGCTATGCTTTACCCCCCCCCCTCCTAATTTGCTAATATATAGTCCAAATTTGGTTCCGAACTATTATATTTTCATCCTGTTTTGTTTTATTTTATTAGCATTAACGAAACTTCACTTATTGCGTGTTTACTGGATACTAAACAAGTAACAAAATTTCTTGTAAAGCAACTATATTCTTTCCTGCTTAATGTAGGAGGGTCATTATGCTGACATACCCAGCCAATAGAAAGTAATATCCCAGTCCCAATGTAGTCACACTTGTTGATAGAAACAAAATTCAGTAAAATAAAATTCCAATCATGTACCCAGGCTTGCTACCCGGTGAAAAAAATCCCTAGATTTTAGTATTTTTTTTGTGAATTTAGTGATTTTCTTCAATGATCCAATGATTTGTGTACGGATTTATTGATTTTTTTTTTGAAAATATAAAAATCAGTAGAAATAGTGATAAATCACTAAGGGTGGCAACGCTGCATGTGTCCAGTGCCTTATTGGGTGACCTGGGCAAGTTTAGATCATTCTCTAGGAAAAAGTTTAAGTAATATTATAATTCTAGCTCACTGAAAGAATAGATATGAAACTGTTAAATTTGACAATATCCATATCTTGTTCTTTTGATGCTAGTTACAGCAGAGTTGAATAAAAATGATTATTTTCACTTCTTCATGATAGTCTATCATTTTAGAACAGAACTAAAGCAGACAGTCATACATTAAGGGTAATTCAGATAGTCTATCAGTTCTGTGAGCCATTTGAAGGCAATCGGAGACAAAAAATAATTCAAAAATTTATGATCGACCATGTCCACAGGATATGAAGGCAAGTGGGCGACTAAAATGCACTAGATCTATAGGCTAGAGGATATCCGAGGACAGCTCAGCCTTCAATTTTGGTTCCAGATATATATATTCATTTTTAGATGTTATTATTCATTAAAACATTCTTTTTGCTACTTCTTCTAAAAACGGTTGGTCACAGCGTTAAGCCACCTCAGCATTGCACGTCTTATTTAAATTTTTTGCTTCTCCAGCTCGCACAAAAGCTTTATTGGTATCTATGATACTATGGTGTTTATTATATGGTGCTTCATATCAAGGTCATATCCAGGATTTTTGTTCAGGGGGGGGGGGGGGTACAAACAAAACTTTAAAAAACGCATAAAACAATTTTGTATGCATTTTTGTTGCATTTTTACGAGTCGGATAAAAAACTTTGGGGGAGGGCTTTAAACCCTGTAATCTCCCTTTTTGGATACGGCCTTGAAAATAATAGATTTTACTACAAAGAAATGAATGCACCCTAAAACTAACAGAAATTAAAATGAACAAACTAGTCAAACTTAAAACAAAGAAATCTCCACAAATAATTACTAACACTACAGAGTGGGTATACCTTCTAAAAAAGGTGTGCCGACGGAGGAAGAATATAGAAAAGACTAGAAATGAAGATCGAGAATTGGGTTTTATAAGGTCAACAAAAATACTGGACGAAAAACGACGAATATTTCAAGATGATAGCGCCTCCCTTCTTCAGCGCTATAGGAGGAAGTTTCAAGGAAACATGCTCACATTTTATGAACGAAACAAAACGGACGAAAATGACCTGACGAAAACAAATAATATGCAAAAGAAACAGAGTTAAAAGCTCAAATAGGAAGAATTTTAAAAATCACCTGAGATTTAGAAAAATACGCTCTTAGTTCTTTTCTTGAAAAAAAAAAACATTTCTTTGGTACTTTCATTAAAAAAATTGCCCCCTTAAATTTTAGAGAATTGGCGTCCCTGCCAAAAACTTCTACCTAAAATGAGAGAGGTAGTGGGTGCAATTGATTTGTGAAAATGTAACAGCTATCAAAATGAAAATAATGATACGAAAATCTGATTTTATGTCACTTCGCAAAAGAAGAAACATCGCAGCACACAATAAAATATAACTAAACATTTCCGTACATCCCCATTTGGACAGCAATACATTGTTTCATGTCTATTGCTTATAATGTCACCCGTAAATTGTTCAGACCAAAAATAGATTCGTTTTTCAACAATGGATGCTTAAAAAAAGAAGAAAAAAACTTATAAACCGTATCCCATTGTGAGTGCAAGAGGCTCACGCGTACATGCAATTCAAAGACAGAGAGAATGGATATCTGCTGGTAGATGCCTGAGGGAACCATGACATCAGCTTAGCAAGACTTCCATTTAGTATATGGTAATTAAGCATCTTCCGTCGCAAATGCAAATACAAAATGCTAAATAAATATTACAAGGAAAGTGAATTGACAATAGACGCGTTATTCAATCACCAAAGCAGGATTACTTTTATGTAAATTTACTTAAAAAGACACTGCATAGTTTTTCATTCATACAGCATGAGTCTCAAAGAGATTTTTCCCAAATTAATAACATGCTGTACACTTTTAGCATGGAGATGCAATGATTTGATGATTACATTAAGCTATAGTAACTTTTAAATTAATTTAACGGATATAATACTTGAAGCTACATTTGTTTACTATCGGCAATATTTAACCTCCTATCTGCGCAAATAACAATATACGCGATACTACATCACTTCCCTGGTAAAAAAGAGCGCTGTTAAATATGCCCTCAAGTTCATAGGGTGGCCGGTGTTTACCCCCTGGGGATTACCTCCCCCCCCGGAAAATACCCCCCCCGCGCGGAAAATACCCCCCATCCGGAAAATAAACCCCGGTAAACACACCCACCTCCCCTGGATAGTATCCCCCCGTGGAAAATAAGGCTTTCCAAATTTGGAATTTTATTTGAGTTTTTTTTTCTGAAGGGTGAAGGAATTTTAGTACTTGTATATATATATATATATATATATATATATATATATATATATATATATATATATATGGCCTTCGCTGGATTTTGCACAAATAAATTATTATTATTATAGCATTATGCTAGTCTAAAACAAATTCTCAGTATGAACACCTCTAAAATATTAATGTTCCAATTCCATCAAAGTAAAACCACTAAGCATGGTTGTGCCACAGCCATCAATACTTGTCCTACCACTGCTGCTTCTACCCAACTGTCCAAGCTACGCCCCACCCAACTCTTCGTAATCCTATTTGTCCTACTACAGCTGATCTGACCAAAACCATTCCTACTGAGACTGTGATGGCAACTTCTAGCCTGACAACCCCGCCATGACTACTGTTGCTGTGCAACAATTCATCAAAGTTAACTGATGTTATTAGTAAAACATATTATCTTGTGTTAATGCTAGTAACCTAAAAATGAAAATGAACAGAAATCGATTTAAATCCTGGTTTTTCCAAAAAACTAAAAGATGAATTTTGGACTTAAAATGAACAGAAATTAACTTAATTGAAGTGTCAAAACTAAATCAAGTAGAAATTACGAACACTGAAGAAATGAAACTAACAGAAAAGAAACGAATAGAAAAATCACAAATAAAGGTGGCGTTTCCACAAAAAATTATCACTTCCTGATTTTTACTGCTAAAGTGGACAGCGTTGGGCATCATAATGTCCCAGAGGATGCCGCAACTGCGTGCCATTTTACTTTTCTTTAGAGCTTGACTCCTTATTCGCTCTCATCAAGATCATACTCCCTTTAAAAAACTCCTTTATCAAGGAAAAAATTTTCCTACCTCATTCTAGAACATCCCGCATTTTGTTCGACCCCGTCGTCCAGGACCGTATCTAGTGTTTTTTCGGGGGGGGGGGGTTGCACAAAAGAACCTGAAAAACGCGTTAAAATTATTTTTATTCATTATGTTATATTTTTATGAGTCAGACAAATATTTCGGGGGGAGATTCAAACCTTCTACCCTCCCTGTATACGGCCTTGCTATCATCACTGTAAGAGGGTCAATTTTCGGCAACCTGCCATCCCGAAACATGACCTAACGGTCTTAACTTTTCTTCCATTTTAGCACTAGACGGTAAGATCAAGCAGGATTTTTTGTATGGGTTGTTGTTCAATTGACACTAGGGACAACAAACCAAAAATCCTGGGGAAAGGATCACAACAACGTCTCTAACGTCTAACATCATTCAAAAGTCTTTCGAATTTTTTCGATCTTTTTTAAACAAAAAAGATCGATCAAAAATCTTTGATGTTTTTTTAGACATTAAATTTCCCGACCATGTATTGTTTTATCTCAAAGTCTACCTCAGAGTGATTCAGCTGATTATTGACCGATATTTTTATTTTCTGTGATTAGAAAGTTTTTGAAAAGGCCACGCTTTTCCGTCTATTTTTATTTTTAGAAGTAAAGATTTTTTCACTATTTTTAGTATGGCTTCCGGGCAAAGTCAGCTACTTAACACTGAGAATGATTTGGCTAGTCTTTTAAATTTTCAACATTCGCCTCTTGATTTTGGTTTGATTCCTGCCGCTATATTTTTGGACTTCCGAAACTACATTTTTGAGAATGGGTTCCTCCAAAATAAGTAAATCAATAAAGGGGAGGAAAATAGAAGTGGGATTGAACACATACAGTCCTGCTGATTCTCCTTTTAAGAACAGTTTAGAATCTAGCTTTGGCAATTATTCTTTAAGTGTGAAAATTTTAGACACAGCCTTTAGCTATGACAGCAACAAAAATCAAAATCTCTTCTTCATCTTTAAATCATGTTTGGTACTTGTGTATTATACCAACCATAGTGTTGTTCTTGATCTGTTTAAAACCAGTTTCTCTGTGCGCACTCGGAGACAGTCAGCTTAGCGTGAGATAAACTACAATGCAAGTACATTTTAATTGAATATTTAATATGTAGTTAGGGTAATTAATAGAGTTGGTTAGGTTAGGTATTTCATATTTTGCGTTCTGGCAGGTGTGCTTTTCATAATTCTCTATTGCAGTTTCCATAATTTGGTTACTAAATTATTATTTTCTTATAATGTTTTGGTATATTTCATTAGGATTAACCTAACTTTTCTTCTTAAGTGTTGTCGGTATAATACACAAGTACCTCATTTATCTGGGTTTTGTACCAAATCCAAAATTGTTTTATTTTCAACCCAAAAATGTACGCACTCATATGCGTATGTAATTAAAGATTCTGAAAATAAAAGAACGCTAACCAAGTCCATTGATTAATACAAGGGATAAAACGTGTTGCAAGACTGATGATCATTTGAAGTACCTAGAAAGCATAACTGGTATGTAAATTTTTCAAGCGAGACCAGTTTTTGACTTTATGCAAATGTTGTAAAGAAGAGTTCTTCGGGCATTTGAATCTTGTATATACACTTTGAAACCGCTATTGAGCATCTTATACTTCCGGCAACAATCAAGACAGCACATTTAATCCCACTCAATGAGCTTTTTTTTACTGCATTGAATTTAGATTGTCTTCAGCATCTGACAGGTTAAATAATAGAAAAGGGATAATTTAAGGGTTATTTCAAATTTTCTTTTTATTACCCTATAACAAAATATTTCTTTTGCAATTCGTAGCCGTTATTTTTTCAATAATATTATTTCAGTATATATTTTGGTACTTATCTGTTGGCCAGCACACTCGAGAATTTAAGGACACCCTAGACGATCAATCATTTTGATCAAAAGCTTCCGTCAGTCAATTGATAAAGCATGATCTAGGAACCTGTTTGATGCTTGAGTCACGCGTTGACGGTGATTGATAGAAAGTTTGAATGACTCAATCGGTTCCTAGACGGTCAATCACGCATTAATCAGTTGATTGACGGAACCTTTTTGATCAAAATGATTGATCGTCTAGGGTGTCCTTTAGATATACAGGTACGGGGTTGAAACAACTGGGACGTTTGGGAGATAGATGGAATATATATATATATATATATATATATATATATATATATATATATATATATATATATATATATATATATATATATATATATATATATATATATATATATATATATATATATATATATATATATATATATATATATATATATATATATATATATATATATATATATATATATATATATATATATATATATATATATATATATATATATATATATATATATATATATATATATATATATATATATATATATATATATATATATATATATATATATATATATATATATATATATATATATATAATTTGGCTTTTGTGTATTTGCATATTAGGGAGGGGGAAGGGGGGGGGGTTAAGTATAGCGGGACTGCATGCAAAATGTAACCTAACCAAAATTTCAACTAAATATTTATTAAAATATAAGCTACAATGTAGTTTTCCACTAAGCCGAAGCTAACTGTTTCCGTACACAAACAGCAATAAACCGATTATTGCCTGATTTTATAGATCCAAATTCTCGAGTGTGTACCTGGCTAATGGATAAGGACCTTTATTTTTTGTGAATATATTAACGGGAAATGTGAAAGTACTTATTCAATGCTGAAGCATGAAACAAGAAGAGGGTCTACCACCCACTTACAGCCCATTCACCCAGGTCTTCTTTTGGAAGAGGGCTTAGCACCAGGGACGCATATAGCAACAACTCATGAAAATGTGGCGAGGGGGTGAGAATTGTTTATTCTTTCAAAATAACAATACCGCTTTTCGATAGAGAAGGTAAAAATATATATGATTTATTCATAATTAATAAGTCATACATTGAATACATTGCTCTAATCCCCCAAAACCTCCTAGGCCTGTAAAAGCGGCGGGCATTTTTTTCATTTTTTCCCCTGGAAATACCTAAAAGGATGTCTAGGGCGGATCCAGGATATTTTTTTTGGGGGGGAGGTACTAATTTTTTACTTTTTCGGGGGGGGGGGGGGTGGTTTACTAATTTTTGACTCAGTTTTCGACTAATTTTGCTGAACTTTACCTTGGTTTTACTAATTTTCGACTCGGTAAAAATTTCGGGGGGGGGGGGGTTCAAACCGGGTAGCCCCCTGGATACGGCCTTGAAGGGTGTTTTTCAATTCTTTGGAAGGCAATTGCCCCACTCTGGTAATTGATGCCCACGCTTGGGAGGCTCCGTTCCATAATATTCTTTAGTCCCCCTTAAAAGCCTAATGTTTGTAATCAGGGATTTCTTGGGGACTTTAAGCTTGAAATTTTGTTTGACTACCACGCAATCAGAATTTCTGGAAGAATTTCGGATTATCTCTTTTGAACAACCCTATTCACCAAAGTGTCCTTTGTCCCTTTAATCAATTTCTCGGACACAGACCTTGGCCTGGGATCCCTCGCCAAGTTACGGCATCTGCCCCCCCCCCCCAAAAAAAAATATATTATTTTCTTGCTTCTTTATTTACAAGACAAATATTTTGATGTTTAAACTACATTTAATAAAGCATAATAACCGTGCTCGTTCATAAGGATATTGCAATTTGCTCTGTTCAACGCAGGGAATTTTTGTTCCTGCTTTTGTTAAAATGTTATAATTTTAAAGTATGAGCGTAATTATGTCATGTAGTATTTTAACTTGTGTGAATTTAACATTGAATGTAAAAATTTGGTGTTATTATAACAATTTACATTGGTTTTTACAATTATTTTTCTTGATTAAGTACATTACAAGTTTTTTTCAGTTTAAAGTAAAGAGCAGCATTGAAACTTAAAATAAAGAAAGATCATTCGGTAAATTATGACAGCTAATTACCACTTTATAAAATAATAGATAAAATTCATACTATATAAAACTATATAAAATTCATACACTTAATAAAATAAAAGGAAAAGTTTCACATTGTGCAAATACCCTTTTAGGGCTGTCATACATGCTGAATTTCATTGCATAATTTTCATCAAGATGGCACCTTTTTTTAGGGGAGTTTAATTCCTGTTTGTAAATCTTTGAAAATTTACATATGCTAATGATTTCTAATGAGCAACATAATGAGCAACCTAAAAAGTAACATATTTTGCATATTCAGAATCAGCAGAAATATTAGATTCTGCTGCTGTATATATTGTAATTAAAACTTTTTTTGAATGTTGGGTTCTACTGGCTAGGATCACTCTTTACTTATTGCCGTGGACGTAGGGAAGGGGGTCATAAGGGGAAGCTACCCCCCTACCTAAAACTTCAAATTTACACTAGATATTAATAACTTTATATGTTTACGATAACTTTACGTATGTTTGAATTGTTCTAGTGGATGTTCACTGGCAGATGGTTGAAAAAGCTGGAAATAAACAGACATTTCCAATGTCGTTTCCGATCGATATTTACTTTTCGATATTTAATATTGATTTTTGGTCTGATATATTGATATATGGATATTGATATTTAATATCGCCAGTTCTAAGCTTTTAAATTTAATTCTTAGAACCAGAAGCTTTTATGTAACCGCAATGTGATTTGTGTCAAATCGCTTTTACGGTGTTTATGTTTTCTGGAAATTGGAAGCAAGATAGTAGGTTTATTAGATTATAGTATTGCAAGAAGATAATAAGAGTAGTAATCCAAGAAGATGAATTCTTAAGCTAATTGATGATTTATGATTTTTAGTGATTATTGATGAATACTACTACTACTACTACTAACAACTCGCCCCAGCATCAAGCCGCCTGAGGCCAACACAGCTACGCATGCTCCTCCTCCATCTTAATATATTCAAAGTCTCCCTCTTTACACCCTCCCAGGAAGTTCCCATTTTCTTTAAATCTTTCTTTATAATATCCTCCCACCCCGACTGTGGACGAACCACTTTCCGTTTAGCCCTAGACGGTTGGCCGAAAAAGACAATCTCTTGCAATTTGTCATCCTTCATCCGCAGAAGGTGCTTTAGCCATTTATTTAATATAAGCTATGATTTACCCAAAAATCACCAGATTTTAGTGTTGTTTATTTTTTTGGTGAATTTAGTGAGTTTCTTCAATAATCCAATGATTTATGTGCGGATTTAGTATTTTTTTTTCGTTAGAAAATATAAAAATCCCTAGAAATAGTGATAAATGACTAAGGGTGGCAGCCCTGCATGTGTCCAGTGCCTTATTGGTGAGCTGGGCAAGTTTAGATCATTCTCTAGGAAAAAGTTTAAGTAATATTATAATTCTAGCTCACTGAAAGAATAGATATGAAACTGTTAAATTTGACAATATCCATATCGTGTTTATTTGATGCTAGTTACAGCAGAGTTGTATAAAAATGATTATTTTCACTTCTTCATGATAGCCTATCATTTTAGGACAGAACTAAAGCAGACAGTCATACATTAAGCGTAATTCAGATGTCTATCAGTTCTGTGAGCCATATGAAGGCAATCGGAGACCAAAAAATAATTCAAAAATTTATGATCGACCATGTCCACAGGATATGCAGGCAAGTGGGCGATTGACATTCACTAGATCTATAGGCTAGAGGATATCCGAAAACAGTTCAGCCTTCAATTTCGGTTCCAGATATATACTCATTTTTAGATGTTATTATTCATTAAAATCTTCGTTTTGCTACTTCTTCTAAAAACGGTTGGTCACAGCGTTAAGCCACATCAGCATTGCACGTCTTATTTAAATTTGTTGCTTGTCCAGCTTGCACAAAAGCTTTATTTGTTTCTATGATAGTATGGCGTTTGTTATATGGTGCTTCATATTAAGTTCATATCCAGGATCAGTGTTCAGGGGGGGGGGGGTACAAACCAAACTTTTAAAAACGCATAAAACAATTTTGTATGCATTTTGTTGCTTTTTTACGAGTCGGACTAACACTTTTGGGGGTAGGCTTCAAACCCTGTAGCCTCCCTTTTTGGATACGGCCTTGTTTCATATAAATCTCTATTATTATTAATAGTTCAATAAACTTTACTAAGTTGGTTGAACTTTTAATCCTTTAAAAAGTTTTTTTCTAATGCAGACAGTCATATAATAGGCCAAACTCAAAACCAACGGAAACTACTGTGCAAGAATAGATTAAACCTAAAAAGCAATAGACATTGCAATGAATAGCCACGTTAACTTTTAAAATAATAGAATTTACTACAAAGAAATGAATACACCCTAAAACTAACAGAAATTAAAATGAACAAACTAGTCAAACTTAAAACAAACAAATTTTCATAAATAATTATTAACACTACCGAGTGGGTACACCTTCTAAAAAAAAGGGGGTGCCGACGGAGGAAGAATACAGAAAAACTAGAAATTACACTTTTATGCCAAAATTGTCTAACTCTCCATGACACTTCTGAAAATTTAGAAGGGATTGCGGGATAGACCCCTTCAAAAGAGAAGTTATCCTTAAAAGTGTGGAAATGACGATCCTGCAAGTGATTTTTGACATTTTATCTCCTCCTCCCCCCAGATAAATACTTGAGGGATGCATTTTTTTCACAAATGAATATCTTTCTCGAAGCATTGAGCGGCGAATATTAAACTTGAATATAAATATAAATGTAGAATTGAAGAAAGGAATAGTAGAAAGGAATTGAAGAAAATTGAAGAAAGGAATTAAAGAAAATAAGGAATTGAAGAAAGGAATAGTAGCCTCGTACACTTTTAGAAAGCCTTTGATCAAGCATCTTGTGGTAACAAGCTATAAGAATAGGGGGGCGGGGGTACAGTCGATTCTTCGATGGAAGGGAAAAAGCTGAAGTTTTATTGGCAGGTCACACAACCTCACATCACTAGAAAGTCCTATCTTACCTTTTGAAATCTTAACCAAGATTAGAATATTGGAAGCTACAGTAATGACAGTGGTCAAATATGGCTCTGAAGCATGTGCGTTCCGAAAAGCGGATGAAGATTTGCTAGATGTTTTCCAGAGAAACTGCCTACGGATTGTTCTAGGTACCCGGCTGACTAACCGTATTTCAAACACTAGGCTGTACGAAAAATGTGGTTCAATCTCGCTTTCTAGGACTATAATGAGAGAAAGGTTGAAGTGGCTAGGGCACCTTCTGCAGATGAAGGATGAAAGATTGCAAAGGATTGTCTTTTTCGGCCCACCGTCTAGGGCTAAACGGAAAGCGGGTTGTCCACGGTTCGGGTGGGAGGATATCATAAAGAAAGATTTAAAGAAAATGGGAACTTCCTGGGAGGGTGTAAAGAGGGAGACTTTAAATATATTAGGATGGAGGAGGAGCATGCGTAGCTGTGTTGGCCTCAGGCGGCTTGATGCTTCGGCGAGTTGTTAGCAGTATTAGAAGTAGTATTCATCAATAATCACTAAAAATCATAAATCATCAATTAGCTTAAGAATTCATCTTCTTGGATTACTAATCTTATTATCTTCTTGCAATACTATAATATAATGAGCCTCAAAAATACTTTACTGTTAATAATTCTGTCAAACACGAAATGAAATCAACTAGGTTAAATGAAGTTTCAAAATAGATGTCTCTTTTGATTATTTATCGTATGCCGACTACGTGACTGTTGAGGAACGACGCGTCACCGCGTAACATTACTGCCTCTAAAGCTGAAAAGCAAAATACATACTTTTTTATGTTTACGTCGATTGGCTATCTCAGAATTTTTAACCAATAGCAAATTGGTCCCTTTTGTGGCAAAATTCTGGCTTTGTGCCAAAAAGTTGAAAGAACTGCCACTTTCATGTTACGCAATCTTTTAGGCTGTTTGAAATACGGTCAGTCAGTCGGGTATCCAAAATGATCTATTAGCAATTTCTCTGGAAATATCTATCAAATTTTCCTCCATTTTTAGGAGCGCCCACGCTTCAGAACCATGCTTGACCACTGTTATCATTGTAGCTTCCAAGAAAGTCCTTCGGAAAATCCCTTTCGGACCCTGAAATAAAAAAGGATACACGCAAATGGCACCGTCTAGTAAGGCAGATTGCTGGAAAAACAGTATCATCCAGTATCCGTATTCTGAACGATGATGGGTCACTCGTGAATGCAAATGACGTCAACAATTACTTTGCTGATATTTGTACATCCTTTCCTGCCCCAACTAACACTGAAATAGAGAATCGACTGTCAATATGCCCTGACGAAGGGGAAATCGAAATAGTTGAGTATCAAGTTTTCAAAGAGCTGAACAAGTTGAATCCATCCAGTAGCTCTTTTCCTGAAGAGCTGCCTATAAGGTTAATACGAGAGTTCTCTCTTTTCCTGGCCAAGCCACTTGGACACATCATCAGAGAATGTTTCGCCCAGTCAACTTTCCCGTCGTGCTGGTAACGCGCATTTGTGCGTGTTATACCGAAGAATAAAACACCCAAATCTTGCAACGAGTTACGACCGATATCAATCACATCTACCCTTGCAAAAGTCACCGAGTCATTCATCCTGCGTGAATTGCTCAAGCAAACGCGGGAAAACATAGACCGTTACCAGTATGGCGGCCTCAAAGGTTGCAATACCTCGATATACCTCGTGCGCCTAGTTGACATTATCTTTAAGTGGCTTGACAAGGGCAGTACCTTCATCGACCTAGCTTTCGCCGATTTCAGGAAGGCATTTGACCTGATTTGTCATCTTACGGCAGCAAGAAATATGCGAGCAATGGGCGCACAGAAGCGGTTTCCTGCATTAGTGATGAGCTTCCTTCAGGACAGAATGCAGTGTGTATTTCCATTGTTTGAAGGTGACTTGATCTCATACTGGTCTAAACTTACCTGTGGAGCCCGTCAGGGTACAAGACTTGCTGGTTTCATATTTATCTCCCCCATCAACTTCCTCCTTCAGAATTTCGAAGGGCGACTCAAATTCGTCGACGATTTATCATTTGTCCTCAAATACCTCGTGAGAGAAGGTGTAATCGAACGTCAGTTCAGCGAGACCCTTCTGGCATCCTTCTCTGAGGACTGTGAACGTTACAAGCTGACACTAAATGCAGATAAATCAATGATCCTCAGGTTTTGCCCCTTAAAACGTGATCTGGAATTCCCGCAAGTCCCTTTCCCTGTTGTTTCATCTGCAAAAATCCTCGGAGTCACATTATCGATGGACTGCACATTCACCGAACACGTGGAGAAGGTTATTAAGGCTGGCAATGCATCACTTCAGACCCTAGTCCTGATGCGCAGGTTTGGCTGTGACACTCAAAGCCTAAAAAATGCCTATATTACATATGTGAGACCTCTACTCGAATACGCCGTTGCTGTCTGGGGACCTTTTGTCCAAAGCAACCACTACCTTTGCGATGACCTTGAATCTTTGCAGAAACGAGCTGTTAACATAATCGTTGGTAACAGAAGTGACGACTACAACAAACTCTTGCAAGAACTGAACCTTGAATCTCTCAGCGACAAACGATTATCACTGATCATGTCCCTCGGCAAGTCACTGCTATCTTCGCCCCATCACAGACTGATCCTCCCACCCGATGCTCCTGTTAACCAAAGAACCAGATCCCAGTCGAAGCTACAATCCCCGGTCTGCAGGACCAAGCGCTACAAAAACACGTTTGCCCCCTTTTTCGTAAAAACATACAACAAGACTTGGTGTTATTTGTATTCACTTGTTAGTGTTCTTATAGTGTTATTATAGTGTTATTTGTATTTTTTATTTATTTTTTTTTCCATATTGTTTTAAATACGACATAAATTATCCATGGCTACGCTGTTCGATCTGAATAAAACTATGTCTATGTCTGTCTATGTCTAATCTTGGTTCGCAGACTTATCTTCCTATTTTTCCAAACTTTTCTGTTTTCTAGTCTACTCCTATTCTATTCTATTTTTAACATCTTCACTGCACCCACCGTCTTTACTAATATCACTACCTAGGTAAGTGAAGTTGTCCACTTGATTGATCTTCTTGTTATCGATCATCACCTCTTCGCCTTAACCTATTACTAGTCTTAGTGATTTATTCTTCTTATCATTAATTTTCAAACCTTTTTTTTGTAGCCTGAATTCGCAAAACCTCTAAGAGTTCATTCATTTTGCTAAAATTTTCGTCTAGGATGCTTAATTCAACAACATAATCTAAGTCGGAGAGCTTTAGTTTCCCATTTGATTCCATGTTTTCCCAGTGCCGTTGTTTTGCCTCTTAGGATAAATTCCATAAAAATGGGAGATAGAACGCAACCCTACTTAATTCCTGATGTAATGTGAAACCAGGTACCAACCTCATTTCTCCCCCCCCCCCTTAAACTGAAGCAATGTTATTCTCGTACATAGCACTAATCACTTTAATGTATTTGTCTGGTATCAGAGGCAACACTGTAGCGTTGCCTATAGTAAAGGCCATACGGCTCCAATGTTTTATTATTATTTTTTTTCCCAGAGGCACTTCATATAAGGGGTCGTCGTAGAAACTTCAAAAGGGGCTAATTCGATTGGAAATCGATAGTTCTAGTACCATTTTTAAGAGTCGAAAGTGATTAGAGGGCAACTAGCCCCCCCCCCCCCAACGCCCACCATTCCCCCAAACACATCCAATCAAAATTTTTAGATAGCCATTTTGTTCAGCGTAGTTGATTTCCATATAGAAAATATGTTTTTGAGGAGGACACTCCCCCACAACCCTGAGGGCAAGGGTTGTAATTTATGCCCAGGGGGCATATAAGGTTTTTATAGAAGGTGTTTTCTTCAAAACAGGTTCATTCGATTGGGAATTCAAACAACTAACCCCCCTCTCACACCCACCTTTTCCCCAAACACATCCAATCAAAATTTTGAGATAGCCATTTTATTAAACGTAGTTTTAAGTTCTGGAAATTAGGTCTTTGAGGATGACAACTCCCCCACAGGTCTCAGGGCAAGGGTTGTAAGTTATGCCCTGGGGGCATATAAAGTTATGTATAGACAACGTTGTCGTAGAAAATTCAGAAAGGGCTCATTCAATTGGAAATTTAAATGGCTAGTTTCCTTTTTAATAGTCGATAGTGATTCTG
Organism: Artemia sp. Qi Xiang Cuo; assembly: GCF_049724085.1. NCBI lineage: Eukaryota > Metazoa > Arthropoda > Branchiopoda > Anostraca > Artemiidae > Artemia > Artemia sp. Qi Xiang Cuo. The sequence continues at coordinate 1,476,604 of NW_028300808.1, forward strand.
AGGCAACTGACACCCCTTCCACGCCCACCATTTCCTCAAACACATCCAATCAAAATTTTGATGTAGCCATTTTGTTCAACGTAGTTTAAGGTTCTGGAAATTAAATGTTTGAGCAGGACGCTCCCCTCACAGTCTTCAGGGGCAAGGGTTGTAAGTTATGCCCTGGGGGAATATATGGTTCTTATGGAAGGAATGCTCGTATAAACTTCACGGAGGGCTCATTTGATTGAAAATTAAAAGTTTTAGTTCACTTTTTAAGCGTCAAAAGATATTGGAGGGTAACCATCTTCCCCTCCCCTCCCCAAATCCTTTTTTCCAAAATGTATCAAATAAAAATTTTAAGATATCTATTTTGTTAAAAATAGATCAAAGATCATATAACAAAAATTCTGGTGTCGACTCAACCCACCAGGGCCCGGGGGCAGGGGTTGTAAGTTATGTCCTGGGGGTATATATGGGTCTTATGGAAGGGATGCTCGTACTAACTTCAAAGAGTTGATTGGAAATTGAAAATTCTAGTTCACTTTTTAAGAGTCAAAAAAGATTGGAGGGCACCTAGCCCCACACCCCCCCGTCCACGCCCTTTTTTCTCAAACCCATCCGATAATGACTTTGAGGTATTTTTTTCATAGTTCAAAGACCATATAACAAAACTCAGGGGTCAACTTAGCCTCCCAGGGCCCGAGGGCAGGTTTTGAAAGTTATGCCCTGGGGGAATATATGGTTCTTATTGAAGGGATGCTCGTAAAAAATTCTGAGATGGCTTACTTGATTGGAAATTAAAAGTTCTAATTTATTTTTTTTGAGACAAAAGAGATTAGAGGGCAAATAGCCCCCCCCCCCGCCCCTTTCCCCCCAAATGCATCCAATAAAAAATTTGAGATAGCCATTAAGTTAAAAATTGCTCAAAAGTCAGATAACAAAAACTCAGGTGTCTTCACAACCCCCCATGGCCCAGGGGCAGGCGTTGTAACTTATGCCCGGGGCATAAGGGCAGCTAGCCCCCTCCCCTCCCACGCCTTCTTTTTCAAAACCCATCTGATGAAAATTTTGAGATAGACATTTTGTTAAAAATAGTTCAAAGGTCGGATAAGAAAAACTCAATACAACCCCCCAGGACCCAGGGGAAGGCGTTATATGGTTCTTATGACAGGGATGTTTGTATAAACTTCAAAGGGCTCATTTGATTAGAAATTGAAAGTTTTAGTCCACTTTTTAAGAGTCAAGAGAGTAACGAGCAATTAGCCCCTTCCCCCCTCGCCCTTTTCCCCCAAACCCATCCACTACAAATTTTGAGATAGCCAGTTTTTTGGAGATTGTTCAAAAATTAGATAACTAAAACTCCCCCCAGGGCTCGAGAGAAAGGCCTTGTAAGTGTTGTCCTAGGGGCAAATATGGTTCTTATGAAAGGGATGCTCGCATAAACTTCAGAGAGGGCTCATTTGGTTGGAAATTGAAATTTCTAGTTCAATTTTTAAGAGTCAAAAGATATCCAAGGGCAACTAGCCCCCCACCCCAAACACCCTTTTTTCCTCTAGCACATCCGATAAATTTTTTTATAATAGCCATTTCATTAAAAATAGTTCAAAGGTCGGATAAGAAAAAATCCGGTGTCAATAGAACCCCCCAGGGCACAGCGGAAGGCGTTCTAAGTTATGCCCTAAGGGCATATATGGTTCTTATTGAATGAGATGCTCGTATAAACTTCATAGAGGGCTAATTTGATTGGAAATTGAAAGTTCTAGTTCACTTTTTAAGAGTCTAGAGAGTTAAACTAGCCCCCCACGCTTTTCCCCCCCAATCCCGTCCACTACAAATTTTGAGATAGCCAGTGTTTTGGAAATTGTTCAAAAATCAGATTACAAAAACATCCCTCAAAGTCCGGGGAATAGGCGTTGTAAGTGTTGTCCTGGGGGCGTATATGGTTCTTATGAAAGGGATGCTCGTATAACTTAAAAGGGGGCTCATTTGATTGGAAATTGAAAGTTCTTGTTCAGTTTTAATATTCAAAAGATATCCAAGGGCAACTAGCCCCCCCCCCCCCCCACACACCCACTTTTCCCCAAGCCCATCCAATAAAATTTTTATAATAGCCATTTCATTAAAAATAGTTCAAGGTCAGATAAGAAAAATTCCTGTGTCGACGGAACCCATCAGGGCCCAGAGCCAGGCGTTATAAGGGATGCTTGTATAAACTTCAGAGAAGGCTCATTTGATTGGAAACTGAAAGTTCTTGTTCACTTTTTCGGAGTCAAAAGAGATCGGAGGGCAACTAGCCCCTCCCCCTCCTCCACGCCCTAAATGCATGAGATAAAAATTTTGAGATAGACATTTTATTAAAAATAGTTCAAAGTTCTGATAACAAGAAACTCCGGTGTCAACAAATCCCCCCAGGGCCCAGGGGTAGGCTTTTTAAGTTATTCCCTGGGGGCATATGTGGTTGTTATGGAAGGGATGCTCGTATAAACTTCCTAGAGGGCTCATTTGATTGGAAATTGAAATTTGTAATTCACTTTTTAAGATTCAAAAGTATTTGGAGGGCAGCTAGCCTCCCCCCACACTCCATTTATTTTTTTCCCAGAGGCATTTCATATAGAAGGGGTTGTCATATAAACTTCAAAGGGGGCTCATTTGATTGTAAATCGGGAGTTCTAGTGCGCTTTTTAAGAGTCAAAAGGGATCAGACGGCAACTGCCCCCCAAGCCCTTTTCCCCAAATAAACCTGATAAAAAATTTGAGGTAGCCATTTTGTTAAAAATAGTTCAAAGATCATATAGCAAAAACTCCTTTACATATGGTCATTTCGTTAAAAATTGTTCAAAGGTCAGATAAGAAACACTCCTGTGTCAACACAACTCCCTCCCCCCTGATACGATGAATCATCTGATTCAGCGTATCAGAGACCCTACAGTAGAGGTTTCAAGCTCCTATCTGCAAAACGTGGAATTTTGTATTTTTTGCCAAAAGAAAGATCACGGATGCGTGTTTATTTGTTTTTTTTTTCAGGGGTGATCGTATAGACCCAGTGGTCCTATATCGCGGGAGGGCTCATTGAAATGGAAATTAAAAGTTCTAGTGCTCTTATTAAGTGACCAAGAAAAAATGAAGGGCAACTAGGCCTCCTCCCACGATCATTTCTTTCCCAAAGTCGTCCAAGCAAAATTTTGAGATAGCCATTTTGTTCAGCATAGTCGAAAAATACAATAACTATGTCTTTGAGTATGACTTGATCCCACGACGTCCCTTGAAGAAGGTCTTCAAGTTGTGAATTTTCCCCAATATTTACATATAGTATTGGTTGTTAGGAAGTAAACAGAAGTTTTCAAGGAGAATTTTTTTTTGTATTTGGGGGGGGAGGTCGGCGGTTACATGGAAGGATCTTTCCAAAGAAGAAGTTTTCATGGGGGAAGGGAGATTGCTATGAAGGGGGCGCCGGATTTACAAGCATAATTTAAAAAAAACGATCAGAAATTAAATAATTAAAAAAAAATACATTTTTTTCAACTGAAAGTAAGGAGCAACATCAAAATTTAAAACGAACAGAAATTAATAAGTATGTGGTTGGGTTCGCCCCTACTCGTTATTTCGCTCCATACGCTAAAGTTTTTTTGTACTTTCATCAGAGCTATTTATTCTAATTAACGGCCTATTGTGATTAAGGGGTCATTCTTAAAGAATTGGAACAAAATTTCAACTAAGCGTAAAGAGGGATGCATTGACTAGGGGGCGAACCCCCTAATGTACGTAATTAAAATATACGAATGTAGAAATTCGTTACGTAAGTTAATTCGTAAGTTACGTCTGAACAAAATTTCGAGAATGCCATTTAGCAAAAAAAAGCAAAATTAATATACAAATTTTTTTTTAATTATTCACGCACGGTGAGAGAAAATAAAAGCTGCATTAACTCAAAAACGTTCAGAAATTAAATAAAATAAAAGTTTTTTTTTACTGAAAGCAAGGAGCGACAATAAACCTTAAAACGAACAGAAATTATTCCGTACATGAAAGGGGCTTCCCCCACCTCAACCCCTCGCTCTTTACGCTAAAGTTTGACTCTGTCTCACAATTTTGTTTTTTAAAACAATAAAAAAATTTAGCGTAGAGAGTGAGGGGTTGAGAAGGGGGTAGCCCCTTTCATATACGGAATAATTTCTGTTCATTTTAAGTTTTAATGTCGCTCCTTGCTTTCAGTTAAAAAACTTGTTTATTTTTTATTTAATTATAAACAGGAACCACAATGATACATTTACATAACAAATAGCAAATATAATGCTTATACAAGCCAATTATAATAAATAATACAAATAAGCTGTAGGCTGTCACCTAGATCAAAATATAAACAACTAAGGTAACTCTAAAAAAAGAAGCACGCAGGAAAAAATTTAGGGAATGGACCTAACCAAATTACTTAATAAGTTTTTGCTTAGACACCCAGGCCAAAATCAAGGAAAAACAGTGGAGAAATAACTAGTCATTTGTCTTAAAAGGGGCTAACCTAGATCTCTGTAGCCTAATTATAGCACCTTCTGGGCTAGGTACAGACTCCTTTTTTACGTTTCCTTTCGGCTTTGCCTGGGCTGCTGCTGCTGTAAACTACTGACATTGTGGGAAGGAATGAACCCTCTCTATTTAGGTTTTCAACTGACTTATTTAGGCTATAGACTGCATTAATAAAATGTTTTGGTGCTAACTTAGAAAGCAGTTCACAAATAGATGTAATAGCCTGAGTTAGATCAGAGATCTGCTTTGCAATACCTTCAAACATGGCTATGTACCTCATGTTGAGTTCCTCAACTGGAGGTTGATTAAGAGTAAGTGGAGGGATAGAGTCTTTGTGTACTATGGGGATGTGATCTGTATGTTTAGGAAGTCCTTTCTTCAAGACCTGATCTTCCTTAACTGTTTTAGATTAGGGGCATTCTTCAAGGTTGTGTTGTCCACTACATAGTAGACATCTTCTGCCTCTGTGGCAATTAGAAGCCACGTGGCCAAAACCTTGGCAATTGAAGCACTGTATTGCCCGGGGGATTAACTGCTTTACTGTATACTTTGCACCCCAAACAGAGATTTTCAGAGGGAACTCAACATCCTGAATAAGGGTGCACACCAAAGGAATAACTGATGGGCTTGGGTTTTTGAAGGACAATGTCACTTATTGTATTGTGTTGTCAACTTGGACCTCCTTGACAAAATCATCCAGATGGGTGACCTCCTCAGATGGGATAATTACAATACCTTTTCTGTTTCTGATTAAAGCAGGGTTAGAGCTAGGACCAAGCACACACTTTACCTTACACCCATTTACTGCTACATCTGAAATAGAAAGTATAACAGCAGCTACTGGCTGGTTCACAGCTATTATGATAATAGGGCCATCTGGTCCAATTCTTTCTAACATTGAACCATAATGACCCCTGCACTCATGATTTTGGAGATATTGAAACAGTTTTTTGGCAATAACTGTTCTACTGCCTAATGTCAACAACCTAGGCCTACTGGTCTCGTTTGGACCTTCAACACTTAAAGCCAAAATCCTTACAGTAGAGTTACTGGGTCAGGGGTGACAGGACTACTAACTGTTCCGTCAGTCATCACAAATAAAACCCCAAAGGGTTAAAACAGGTAAAACGACAAAATCAAATCACAAAAAGGAAATAAATTGTCAAATAAATAAAACAAGTAGGCTACAAGCAGAGGGGGGCCCTCAGTCAATAATAAATTAAGCAAGCAATACAAGTAAAAAAGCAGCCACAGCACTAAGTTTCAAAGCAGAGTAAAAAAGGGTTTGATAAGCACTCTCAAGCAATTTGGTAGTTGCAATACGCATGAATCTGAGAAAGTTTGAAGCAAGCACACTAACAGTCAAAGCAAGCCAAAGGCCAAAAAATGCAAACAAAACGAGTGTAGAGGCGTCAGGAACATCAAAGGGCAGAGCCCATTGTGTTTTAATCAGCAAACTGTGGCACAGAGCTATCCCTTCTAGGGAAATAACAATTTTGAATATATTTGGTTCATTTCAAATTCAATTCGTCTTTTTTTCCTTCAACCAAGCTCTTATAAGTGGTTCTACTAGTTTATTAGATATGTGAAATAGAAAAAATTCTTCTGTCATGCGTGGGAGAGTTTGCCAGAATCCTTACTTTCTCTATTGCTACTCGATTTTACACGTGGAGAGAACGCTCCGGGGAAACTGTCCAGAGAAAGTTTTTACCTGGGAGGGAACTACCTGGGTGGATTTTCCCGTTGGGGGGGGCGGAATTTCCCGGGAAGATTTTTCCGCGGAAGGGGAGGTTTCCGGCATGAATTGAAAAAGGTCAGAAATAAAATGAAAAATGCTTTTTAACGGATGAAAGTCAGGAGAATTATCTTGGAGAATTTTCCGTAGGACATTTTCAAGGGGAATCTTCAGCGAGAGAGGGACACTGTCTGGGGTAGTCTTCTGAAGGGTGATTTCACGCGGGAGAAATTTCCCACGGGGAATTTTCAACCGATTTCCCGGCATTATCTGAAAAACCACCAGAATATTTTTTTTTTAAGTTTTTTTTCAACTGAATGTAAGAATCAACATTAATACTTAAAACGAACAGAAATTATTCCATATATGAAGACGGCTACTCCCTCCTCAATTCCCCGCTCTCTACTCTAAAGTTAAACTTTTTGTCCCAAAATTCTTTAAGAACAACTTTACAAACACAAAGGGCGTTTAACTGGAATAGGAAAAGGACATTTAACAAAGGGCGTTTAAAACTGGAAAAGGGTGTTTAACTAGCTTTCCTGAAGTACTAAAAAACTTTAGCGTATAGTTTTGGAGGGGACATCCCCATCCATACAAGAATACGGAATAATTCTTTTTCGTTTAAAGTTTAAATTTTGCTCTTTACTTTAAGTTGAAAAAAGAGTTTCAATGGGGATTTATCCCCATTTGAAAGTTTATTTGTTCGTCTTAGAATGACATTGTGGTCAAAGAAAACAACACCTAATTTAAAGGTGTTATGTCGAAAATACTCTTTACTTTAAGTTGAAAAAACTTGATTTTTATTTGATAAATAAAAAGACCCGTAGAGACCAGTGTAGGCTAATTCATGAAACAGCACCAAATTTTCACCCTCAAATTGGCTTTGAGTAAAACTATAAAAATCACATCAAAAATTTGTCTATATTCATTCTTGTTATTTTTCTAAGAGCCAGAAAAATGATTAGGAAGGGGTTCAACCCCCCCCCCCCCCCGTAGATAGAGCATTGATTATGACGATTAAAACAAATTTCGGGGTGTTGTAAGTTTTCTTTATAAAATGATAAGGTTTTATTTTAAGATTAAATGTTTAATCAAATGTTCAGAGGTAACACCCCAGCGTTAGTAGAATGCTAATAATGAATTTGGAGACTTTATGTTCCTTCCGGTTTTTCTGGTAGGTAAACATTTTGCTTACGCCCCCGTACAAACAGGTTTTTCTGGTAGGTATAGTATGCTACCGGTCCTATAGGTAAACATTTCTGAGGAACGAGTATAATACATGTTTATTTTTTTTTTTTTAAACTGGTATTTTTTCAATGAAGTCCATAGCACTTTGCAGAAACCCTTGAATGTAGGACTGAAAGTCCAATTACTAATCAAGTTAGTGTGACCGCCATTTTTGATCTGGTTAAGTGGGTATAATCTGGTTTGGTTTGTTATTGTGAGAGGATTACTCAATTTACATCTTAGTGTTAACTGGGCAATGACTAAAGGAACATTTGAAGGTGGAGAAAAAAAGGGGTAATTAGCGATTGGATAATTTTAACAAGAAATGACCGAAAAGTGTTTTGGAGGAGATGGAATGAATGTGTATTGTATAATACACAAGTGATGATTTGCAGAGTGTTGTCAATTTTAAATAGTTTAGAAATAAAAAAATTAACAAAAAATGGCTGAAAAGTGTTTTGAGGGAGTTGAGATGCACGAAGGTTGACTTGCAAGAGAGTTCAGTTACATACGGATTCAGTTACACGGGGATTAGTTAAATGGGATCGAGTAGCACGGAGGTTCAGTTGTACGGGGTTTCGGTTATACAGGAGTTCAGTTACATGGGGTCAGTGGTCGTTATAATACAGAAGTTTCATTTGAACAGTGTTGTGAGGTCCCCTACCACACCCCCAAAGGACTCCGATCCCCCATCCCAACCCATGTATTAGCGAAGTTACTCTGGGGTCGTCATAATACACAAGCTTTAGTTTACGAGATTTGCGAATTTTTTGCGAAAAGATATTTGCGTAAAGGTATTGCGATGGTTAAGAATGCCTCACGGGTAATTTAAGAATGGGATGCTTGCATCAACAATACAAAGAATAAGCTCAGATACTTAATAGATTTGACGCTTACAAGAGACATTGCTATGAAAGTTGAACTTTTTAGTCTTCGTGATTTTTTGTATTAACAAGGAGTTTTGTAAACGCTTAATACCCACAAGCATATGCGGGTCAAATTTCATCTTAAAGTGCCAATGTATCTGATAGAATAATTTAAGTCTTACGATCAATTTCATAAAACCTATAATTTTCACCTTTTTCTTCATTAAGTATCAATTACTTCAAGAAATTAATTCCACATTTTTGCAGATAGGAGCTTGAAACTTCCGAAGTAGGGTTATTGGTTTTTAGAGTTTCGCTTACTATTGAGTCGTATCGCTCAACGCCACCTATGAAAAGATTCTTTTAAAAGAAACACTTCAAATTGAAAAGAGAAACCATAAGCAAATAATCTTAACAAAGTTTAATCTCTTCCAAAAGAAACTTAAAAATAAACAAAGTCAACCCATTTCTCACTTTCAAAGTCCTACGACATTTTTGGGTAAATAAAAAATATAATTTCCCTTTCATCTTAAACTTTTATTGAGCAAATATCATACAAATCTACGTTACTTATACAAGTAGATTTAACTGGCAAGACTTCTGCCTCTATAGGTTAATCAGATATTTTACTACGGTTTTTTATACTGAGCCATTGAAGATGTATTGCTTGTGGATCTTATTTTTAGTCTCAGGTTCTTTACAGGGCTTCTGTCTTCTTCATTACCATCTATCTTTCCTTTTTCAACCGACCACTTCGTTTCCGTAGCCTCAGAGTTTCTAAGTTTTCTTTTCAGCTTTTGCTGGGTTTTCCGGGTTTTCTTTTCTACTTTTCCTATAAGTGCTTCATCTTTCATATCAAGTGGAATTTCCTTCTTTGGTTCGCTCATTTCACACTTGGAATGAAAGTCCAATTCGTCATAACGAGGATGTAAAGATCCTGAAGCCAGCAGAGCACAGGACTTTAACTCACTTTCTGTTAGTTTGTTTATCACTATTGTAAAGGACTTCAATTGTCTCCGAATTCCAGGTATTTCAGCGAGGCTAATGAAACATCTTTCTGTCATTTTTTATTTCCCGAAATGGAAACAGAGATCATTGAAATATTGATCTTTTTCTGCATTGCCAAAAAATATTGCATTCAAAATTCTTTACAGTCTCATGAAATGTAATTAAACAAATACAAAAGATTTTTCAACTAAAGTAAGGAGCAAGTTTAAAACTCATAACAGATTGAAGCTACTTTGTATACAAGGGAGGGATCCCTCAATTTTCTTTAAAAAATTTGGAAAAAAGTCAACTTCACAATAACGAGTAAGGAGTTAAGGATGAGACAGACTTTAGATCTTTTACATAATTAAATAAATAAATAAATAAAAAAAAATTTGCGAATATTTTCATTCTAACTCAACTTGTAGGAAATAATCGAAGCAAACTCAAAACGAGCAAATCCCGTATGTCTTCCCAATTTAATTTTCTTTCATATGAATACTTTTCATTTTAAACTTAAAATATGCTAAATTCTTGATTTTCATTCTAACTTAACTTGTAGGAAATAATCGAGTCAAACTCAAAACGAGCAGAAATTAACATAAGTTGGGTGCAAAATCCCCTTTTCAATTGCGTATTTTCTTTAAAAACTTGGAAAAAACCAATTAGCTGGCATGCCAAATGGACACTTTTAGTGGCTTTTGGACACTTTTTTACTTTGAAGGACACAGGGACACTATTGAGTCAAAAAAGGCAACTTTTTGAAAAAAAAAGACACTTTTTGAACATTTTCCAAAATCAAAACCAAATAGGTTTATTTTCTTCTTTTTTTTGACTGCTTTTAATTTGTACTTTACTTTTAGGCTTTGGTAACGGCTTACACACGCACACACACACACACACACACACACACACACACACACACACACACACACACACACACACACACACACACACACACACACACACACACACACACACACACACACACACACACACACACACACACACACACACACACACACACACACACACACACACACACACACACACACACACACACACACACACACACACACACACACACACACACACACACACACACACACACACACACACACACACACACACACACACACACACACACACACACACACACACACACACACACACACACACACACACACACACACACACACACACACACACACACACACACACACACACACACACACACACACACACACACACACACACACACACACACACACACACACACACACACACACACACACACACACACACACACACACACACACACACACACACACACACACACACACACACACACACACACACACACACACACACACACACACACACACACACACACACACACACACACACACACACACACACACACACACACACACACACACACACACACACACACACACAACACACACACACACACACACACACACACACACACACACACACACACACACACACACACACACACACACACACACACACACACACACACACACACACACACACACACACACACACACACACACACACACACACACACACACACACACACACACACACACACACACACACACACACACACACACACACACACACACACACACACACACACACACACACACACACACACACACACACACACACACACACACACACACACACACACACACACACACACATACATACATATACATACACATACATACTTACACACACACACACATACATACATACACACACACACTCACACACACACTTTTATTCATACACTCACACACTCAAACCCAAATACACACACACATACACACACACATACACACACATATACACAAACCCACACACACACGTCTGACATAGTTATTATATATTTCGACTATGCTGAACAAAATGGCTTTCTAAAAATTTGAATTGTGTAACTTTGGGTAAATTCAACATTGAATCGTGCATACTTGCCATTTCAGTTTTTTTTTTGGTCACTTACAGAGCACTAGGACTATTAACTGTCATTCAAATGAACCCTACAGTAGGATGTCTGCTACTATCCTAAGCTTCAGCTGAAGCTAGCTTCAAAAATTGAACCTAAAAGATTTATATTACCATAGTTACGAAGTGTTTATAGAATTGGTGGTCTTTAAAAAGACCGTTGGTTAGTCATGAGTGTGATGACTATTGTAATAATTCATCATTGTTTGTCGTCCACTCAGTATGATTCCAATCTATATTAGGGACTTGCTTCTTCTTCTTCTTAGAATATCTGACAAACATATTCCAAGAAGGAATATGTATTGGTACCCATTTACTAAAAAATCGAAATTCGTCCTCTGGGTTGTGTATCTTACCCAGAAATTTCTCACAACCAAAATCTTTTAGGTTGAATAATGGTATATCAATTGCCCATTTACTAAAAAATCAGACTTCGTCCTCAAGGACTGTGTATCTTACCCAGAAATTTCTCACAACCAAAATCTTTTAGGTTGAATAATGGCATATCTGACTCTGCATTTCTCAACCAAAGCTTGTCGGAGGGTACATTCCCTTTTGCATACAGTGCAGTTACGCCAAAAAACCAGCATATTTCTCTAACTTCCTCCTGAACATGGGATAAATCCTTCCCGTTGTTATACGAGGGATGAATCGTTCTATTATACAAACCCATTTTGTTTATAAAGTAAAGTGTACTCCGCCAGCTCTCTTCACTGTACGCATACATATTATAGTTTATAAACCAGTGATAACAAGAGACCTCCTGAAGATCAGTAGTCATCAGTAGAAATGAGCATTCGAAAATCACACCACACGCTGATTTCTTCACCCCAATTTACTCACAGTCAAAAACGCCATACATTTTTGAACTTATATTGATAGAATGGGTATTCAAAACTGTTTAAAAGTCCAAATTGAAATCACATTATATACTAAAGAAACTGAATACATTAACATCTAAAACAAGAATTTTTTATTCTTATCGGATTCAAAACGCCTAATATCTCAAGCATATGCGACCCACTCAAGCATATGCAACTCAAATTTCATCTTTAAAACGCTAAGATATCTATTCAAGTAATTTAAAGCTTAGGATCAAAAGGTATCTGATCAAGTAATTTAAAGCTTAGGATCAATTCCATTACCGTTATAAATTGCTGAAAACTAAGTTCCTAGCAGTATTATATTTAGCAAGGATCCTTTTAAGCAAAAAGGCAAAATATGACTCTTCGATGTATTCATTATAATAATATAAAATATTTGAAACTTATACAAAAGGGGTTCAGTTGCACGAGAGTTGAGTTAAAGGCTTTTGGACACTTTTTTACTTTGAAGAACACAGGGACACTATTGAGACAAAAAAAAAAAAAAAAAAAAAAGGCAAAAAAATTTTTTTTGACCAAAAAGGTCAAAAAACATTTTTCTTGGGTTGATCTTGGTTCACTTAGAGTCGCGCGACTCTAAGTGAACCTAGATCAACCCAAGAAAAATTTTTTTTGTCACTCTAATAAGTTTATCGCTAGACATAGCTTAGTGCGCGACTCTAAGTGAACCTAGATCAACCCAAGAAAAATGTTTTTGTCACTCTAGTTTTACCAATCAAACTCCCCCTAGAAGTCATAGAACTTTAATCAAAATCATACCGTCCGATTCAGCGTATGAAAAAACCCTACTTCGGAAGTTTCAAGCGTTACGTGCCTATTAATTGGAATTTAACACCTAAACGCCTCTGAGTAGGGTTCAGTCAAAAACTGAGCGGGCACAAAATCTTGGATCTTGAGAGGGCCGTCAAGACTCGCTGGTTTTACGCAGTCAGTTCTATTTCCAAGGTGGTGACCAAATATTGAGCAATTGTGCTGTTGCTGTGTTAGCCACAGTGTCTAATAGGTCCGACAGCAAGGCAGCGTGTGAACCAAAAGGACTACTGGGCAAAATCAACGCAACCCTTGTCTCAACTTTGCACATAATGGAAAAAATTGTAAATTGGTAGACAGAGCAACTTTAATCAGGCATTTGTACTGATTTCTGGGACATACAAGACACTCCAAAACCTGAGAAATGATAACGAATGGAACCACTTGAGCATAAACACGTTAGAATCGTTTTCTTTACGCGATATCCTAGAATTAAAATCTCCACAATCTAAAACCAGTGCTCGAAGCAAGGGAAGTCAAGCCATTTATTTACATTTGTATCAAAGACTATATTTTGAACTCAACAACTGGTAAATGTAATATTAGTCATTCTTTTTTTTGTATCTCCATTAGAAGTCATAGAACTTTAATCAAAATCATACCGTTCGATTCAGCGTATGAAAAAACCCTACTTCGGAAGTTTCAAGCGTTACGTGCCTATTAATTGGAATTTAACACCTAAACGCCTCTGAGTAGGGTTCAGTCAAAAACTGAGCGGGCACAAAATCTTGGATCTTGAGAGGGCCGTCAAGACTCGCTGGTTTTACGCAGTCAGTTCTATTTCCAAGGTGGTGACCAAATATTGAGCAATTGTGCTGTTGCTGTGTTAGCCACAGTGTCTAATAGGTCCGACAGCAAGGCAGCGTGTGAACCAAAAGGACTACTGGGCAAAATCAACGCAACCCTTGTCTCAACTTTGCATATAATGGAAAAAATTGTAAATTGGTAGACAGAGCAACTTTAATCAGGCATTTGTACTGATTTCTGGGACATACAAGACACTCCAAAACCTGAGAAATGATAACGAATGGAACCACTTGAGCATAAACACGTTAGAATCGTTTTCTTTACGCGATATCCTAGAATTAAAATCTCCACAATCTAAAACCAGTGCTCGAAGCAAGGGAAGTCAAGCCATTTATTTTCATTTGTATCAAAGACTATATTTTGAACTCAACAACTGGTAAATGTAATATTAGTCATTCTTTTTTTTTTGTATCTCCATTTAAAAATGGAGATAAACAGAAACCTTGTCCCCCTAACATTTTCGTGAATTGGCGTCCTTGGCTTATCCACTCCGTGTATGGCATCCAAAAGGACCATTTTTAGAGGCGCATGGCACTTTTCACTGCTGCTATCCACACAAGTTTACATAAAGCAAATGTATAATCATTATCTTTTCTAGATTTTTGCCCCTCCCCCTGGATTTTGATAAAAACCTATTTCGTATTTTTTAGAAAAATACCCCCTTTTGTGTTTTCATACAAACATCGGAATAAACAAATTTGTCCCTTCCTCTACATTTTGAAAAATATATTTTGCTCCACACCCTAACATTTTTGGGAAGGCCACTGCATTCTAGTACTGAAGAAAGGAAGAGACATGTTATTGCTACTAATCTGTTTTGCCAAGTGGTGCGCATTCGACACGGCTCAATAGTAACCGAAACTCTAAAAACCAATTAATAGCTTGCTCGCATGCTGTTACATAACTCCTGGTTAATATAAAATCGTGAAGACTAAAAGCTGTAGTGGATTAAATAAAATAAAAACTAGTTTTTTTTCCAACTGAAAGTGAGGAACAATACTAATACTTTTTAAAACCGTTAGCGGTAACAAACTGTAAGTAAGGAGTAACAGAGTTCAATAGTAACTAAAACTCTAAAAACCGGAATTAGTGGGTCTAATACGTGTTTTTTTTTGCCTTTTTTTGACTCAATAGTGTCCCAGTGTTCTTCAAAGTAAAAAAGTGTCCAAAAGCCTTTAACTCAACCCTCGTGCAACTGAATCCCTGTTGTATAAGTTTCAAATATTTTATATTATTATAATGAATACATCGAAGAGTCATATTTTGCCTTTTTGCTTAAAAGGATCCTTTCTAAATATAATAGTGCTAAGAACTTAGTTTTCAGCAATTTATAAAGGTAATGGAATTGATCCTTATCTTTAAATTACATGATCAGATACCTTTTGATCCTAAGCTTAAAACTACTTGAATAGATATCTGAGCGTTTTAAAGATGAAATTTGAGTTACATATGCTTGAGTGGGTCGCATATGCTTGAGATATTAGGCGTTTTGAATCTGATAAGAACAAAAAATTCTTGTTTTAGATGTTAATGTATTCAGTTTCTTTAGTATATAATGTAGTTTCAATTTGGATTTTTAAACAGTTTTGAATGCCCATTCTATCAATATAAGTTCAAAAATGTATGGCGTTTTTGATTGTGAGTACATTGGGGTGAAGAAATCAGCGTGTGGTGTGATTTTTGAATGCTCATCTCTACTGATGACTACTGATCTTCAAGAGGTCTCTTGTTATCACTGGTTGATCAACTATAATATGTATGCGTACAGTGAAGAGAGCTGGCGGAGTACACTTTACTTTATAAACAAAATGGGTTTGCATAATAGAACAATTCATACATCCTATAACAACGGGAAGGATTTATCCCATGTTCAGGAGGAAGTTAGAGAGATATGCTGTTTTTTTGGCGTAACTGCACTGTATGCAAAAGGGAATGTACCCTCCGACAAACTTTTAATTGAGAAATGCAAGTCAGATATACCATTATTCAACCTAGAAGATTTTGGTTGTGAGAAATTTCCGGGTAAGATATACAACCCCGATGACGAAATTCGATTTTTTAGTAAATGGGTACCAATACATATTCCTTCTCGGAATATGTGTGTCAGATATTCTAAGAAGAAGAAGAAGCAAGTCCCTAATATATATTGGAATCATACTAAGTGGAGGACAAACAATGATGAATTATTACAATAGTCATCACACTCATGACTAACCAACGGTCTTTTTAAAGACCACCAATTCTATAAACACTTCGTAACTATGGTAATATAAATCTTTTAGGTTCAATGTTTGAAGCTAGCTTCAGCTGAAGCTTAGGATAGTAGCGGACATCCTAATGTAGGGCTCATTTTAATGAAAATTAAAATTTCTAGTTCTCTGTTTAAGTGACCAAAAAAAAAAAAAAAAAATGAAAGGGGTAACTATGCTCTCTTCAATTTTCAATTTCCCCAAAGTTACACAATCCAAATTTTTATAAATATATTTTGTTCGGCATAGTCTATATATATAATAACTCTGTTAGTCATGTGTGTGTGGGTTTGTTTTTGGGTTTGTGTGTATGGTTTGTTTGTGTGGTGTGTGTGTGTGTGTGTGTGTGTGTGTGTGTGTGTGTGTGTGTGTGTGTGTGTGTGTGTGTGTGTGTGTGTGTGTGTGTGTGTGTGTGTGTGTGTGTGTGTGTGTGTGTGTGTGTGTGTGTGTGTGTGTGTGTGTGTGTGTGTGTGTGTGTGTGTGTGTGTGTGTGTGTGTGTGTGTGTGTGTGTGTGTGTGTGTGTGTGTGTGTGTGTGTGTGTGTGTGTGTGTGTGTGTGTGTGTGTGTGTGTGTGTGTGTGTGTGTGTGTGTGTGTATGTGTGTGTGTGTTTGTGTGTGTGTGTGTGTGTGTGTGTGTGTGTGTAAGCCGTTAACAAAGCCTAAAATTAAATTAAAAATTAAAAGCAGTCAAAAAAAAGAAGAAAATAAAGCTATTTGGTTTTGATTTTGGAAAATGTCCAAAAAGTGTCTTTTTTTTCAAAAAGTTGCCTTTTTTAACTCAATAGTGTCCCTGTGTCCTTCAAAGTAAAAAAGTGTCCAAAAACCACTCAAAGTGTCCATTTGGCATCCCAGCTAATTGGTTTTTTCCAAATTTTTAAAGAAAATACGCAATTGAAAAGGGGATTTTGCACCCAACTTATGTGTAATTTCTGCTCGTTTTGAGTTTGACTCGATTATTTCCTACAAGTTAAGTTAGAATGAAAATCAAGAATTTACCATATTTTAAGTTTAAAATGAAAAGTATTCATATGAAAGGAAATTAAATTGGGAAGACATAGGGGATTTGCTCGTTTTGAGTTTGCTTCGATTATTTCCTACAAGTTAAGTTAGAATGAAAATATTCGCAAGTTTTTTTTTTATTTATTTATTTATTTATTTATGTAAAAGATCTAAAGTCTGTCTCATCCTTAACTCCTTACTCTTTATTGTGAAGTTGGCTTTTTTTCCAAATTTTTAAAGAAATTTGGGGATCCCCCCCTTGTATACAAAGTAGCTTCAATCTGTTATGAGTTTTAAACTTGCTCCTTACTTTAGTTGAAAAATCTTTTGTATTTGTTTAATTACAATGATCTCTGTTTCCATTTCAGGAAATAAAAAATGACAGAAAGATGTTTCATTAGCCTCGCTGAAATACCTGGAATTCGGAGACAATTGAAGTCCTCTAGAGTAGTGATAAACAAACTAACAGAAAGTGAGTTAAAGTCCTGTGCTCTGCTGGCATCAGGATCTTTACATCCTGGTTATGACGAATTGGACTTTCATTCCAAGTGTGAAATGAGCGAACCAAAGAAGGAAATTCCACTTGATATGAAAGATGAAGCACTTATAGTAAAAGTAGAAAAGAAAACCCGGAAAACCCAGCAAAAGCTGAAAAGAAAACTTAGAAACTCTGAGGCTACGGAAACGACGTGGTCGGTTGAAAAAGGAAAGATAGATGCTAATGAAGAAGACAGAAGTCCTGTAAAGAACCTGAGACTAAAAATAAGTTCCACAAGCGATACATCTTCAATGGCACATTCTAAAAAACCGTATTCCAATATCGGATAAACCTCTTGAAACAGAAATCTTGCCAGATAATTCTACTTGTATAAGTGAAGTAGATTTGTCTAATATTTGTTCAATCAAAGTTTAACATGAATGGGAAATTATATATTTTATATACTCAAAAATATCGTAGGAATTTGACAGTGAGAAATGGGTTGACTTTGTTTACTTTTTAAGTTTCTTTTGGAAGAGATTAAACTTTGTTAAGATTATTTGCTTATGGTTTCTTTTTTTCAATTTGAAGTGTTTCTTTTAAAAGAAATTTTTCATAGGTGACGTTGAGCGACACGACTCAATAGTAACCGAAACTCTAAAAACCAATATCCCTACTTCGGAAGTTTCAAGCTCCTATCTGCAAAAATGTGGAATTAATTTCTTGAAGTAATTGGTACTTAATGAAGAAAAAGGTGAAAATTATAGGTTTTATGAAATTGATCATAAGACTTA
>NW_028300808.1:1495480-1611026 GCF_049724085.1 Artemia sp. Qi Xiang Cuo
GTGTTACTTCCTAATAGCGTTGACAATTCAAAAATCCCAATAGTGAAAGTGTTTTAATATCATCATGTGAATGTGATGAACCAAATATTGTATGTTATAAATCATTTATGTATGTACCACAAGTAGAATTAGGTGTAATATTATTATGTTATTCATTTAACGTTGTGTAGATAGTATGTAGTACGTCATATATACAGCAAAATAAAAAAAAAACTAATGTAAAAGTAGAATAGTCCCAACCTAATTGGAAATGTAAAAGTAATCAGTGTTAGATAAAAAAAAAAAAATCTTTAATATAGTAGCTAACCTAGAACCAAAAATAATATTAGTCCGGTAGATGAATTTTAGATAGGGATGGAGAATAAAATAAGAAAAATAATAAAAAAAATTTTAAGCACTCCTAATGAGCAGTTACTAATGACGGGACGTCATTATTTCATGGGAAGGGTGATGTGCACCATCAGTAAAATACCATATATTTAAAATACAAGATTATTTCCTTCTAAAGGTGATTCAGGCAAAAATTAAACATTCCTTAATTCAGTTCAAATACCGCTTCCAAGAGTCTAAATTTTTAATCAGCAAAAAGAGAAACTGCGTTCTATCTTCAGTCAAACAACGACGTAGTCGTTCGAATTTCGCTAAGATAATTGTAGCCAAAAAAATGCAATGCACAACATTTCTGAGGAAGTTTAAAAGGCAAAACAAACTGTGTGAACTCCTGAATCATCTGAAAAATCTTAAAGAGATTATTGGACGAAGATTTGCGTCCTTGGGTCACTTGGTCCAATGGCAGGCAGTCCTTACAGCGCAGGACGAAAGAACTGCGTTTGGGAGTGGGGTAAATGTGTTTTTTGATTTTAATCTTAATTCAGAGCTCATACGATTGGTACCGCAAATAATCTCGGTCACCATTTATTGTCATTGAAGTGACCAGTTCCTGTCCAACTAAGCATGTAAGTTCAATAAATCTATTGTCTTTTTGTATGTGTTTATTTCGTTTGTATGTCTGCGTCTAGTCCGATAGTAGGTAATTAATTCGCAAGTCTCCAAGGTAAACGCTCCCAAAGGAATCTGATCTCCAGATAGCTCAAGAAAGAAGAAGCCACATTTGTATGTCTACATATTCAATTTTCTCTCATTAATTGAGAGCGTCGCTAGCCTAGTTGACACAATCTCCAGCGCTATAAGCGGCGCTATCAGAGGAATTTCTATCACCACAGTAGCGAATCTTTCCATTACTACAAATATAAAATCTTTTATCGCTACACACATTGAAAATTGTTTGATAAGAAAAAACAACAGAATTTAAATACCGACCATCCACCCACTTTATACCATTAAAGAATTTAAGTTAATTTTTTCAGACCGAGTTGTTTTCTATACTCTACACATTCAAATCGGTCTGAGATTAAATGGTGGTACTACCACCGTGTGGTAGTACCTTCACACCATTCTCAAGTACATAGACTTTGTCTGATATGGCCGACATGACATTTTTCTCAACTCTAACTGTGTAGTTTTTAAATTGTAAAGAGCGAATCGCCATGACTTTTGCTCTTGAGACTAATCTACGTTCCACACAGTTTCTATACACACTAATGTCGAAAATAGTTTTTACAAAGTGCGTAGGCACCCCCTTGCAAACATGTTTGATATCCTTGTTGTGCGTTTCCAAACTTAAACAAATAAGTAGAAAAACAGGGAAATTTTTTTATACAAGACAGTGGAACGCAACTTTAAATGAATATTTCGACCCTATATCCAAGGCCCGTCCTCAGCAAAACAGACGAAGAGAATAAAAACACTATAAAAGAAACTTACATTAAAATTCAATCATTAAAACTGTTTAAAAAAGTTTTAAAACAGCCCTAATATGATTACTTCAAGGAAGTTCAACCAGGACTGGTACTCCAAACGAAATGGACAGAGAACAATTCATTCAGATGGAATTAAAATACTTACAGTCAAGATTTTAAAGCTAATCTAGCCTTCTTGGAAGCCAGCCTAGAAGGTCTATTCGTAATAGGTTGAATGGAGTTATTTACTGTTTTTTTTAGTATAATTAGTCAAATCATTTTTAATTAAATTTGTGTATAGGGCATTAAGCGAATATTCCCCCAAATCTCTATTTAAAGAAATATTACTATTTATTTTGATTTTAATTTCAATTGCCTCTCGAACAACCTGTTTTATATCTAAATCATTGCTAATAAGGTAAGTTTCTTCAAAAAGAATTTTACGACTAGGGTTATCATATATGTGACTGCTTAAAGCAGAATCAAAGGAAATATTTGTACTATTAGAATCTAAAGGTTTAGTTATGTCATCTTTGTGTTGTTTCAGGCGTTTTTCTAAATTTTTATGGGTTCTACTAACAAAAAAATGGCCACAGTCACATGTTATTTGATAAACCCCTCTCTGGCGAGTAACTGGGGTTATATCTGTACCAGAATTTAAGAAATTCATGATTTTAAAATTATTTGTAAATACGACATAAAAATTATTTTGTGTGCAAACTTTTTTTTTAAACTTGTAGTGACTTTTGGAATATATGGAAGGTAAATTATATTTGAGGGCTTGACAGGAACTTCACATTGTAAAAGACCCTTAATTTTATGGGAGTGTCTTGCCAATCTTTGGGTAATTGTATTGTTAATAAAGACAATAGGATGACAATTTCCAAAAAGTATGTCTCTAATAAAATTTAGTTCATGTGTGATATAAGATTCAGAGCAAATGTTTAGGGCACGGTCAAAAGGAGATGTAACATCACCTTTTTTAACTTGTGGGGGGTGATTGGATTTAAAATTTAGATATCTGTTATTTTGTGTGGGTTTTCTGTAAATTGTAAAATCCAGTTTATCAATGTCACGAATAATTAAAACATCCAGAAACGGTAATTTATTTTCATTTTCAATTTCTAAGGTAAATTGTAAATTTGGGTCATATGTATTAAGGTGATCTAGAAAGCCCCTAAGTTCATTTTCCCCATAAATTCAGAGTGATATTTCATCATCCATATAACACCCCCAATATACATGTTTTAAAAAATATGAAATTAAGGCCCAATTTTCGAGGTGTTCTACATAAATGTTCGCTAATAACCCGGATAGTGGCGCCCCCATAGGGAGACCATTTTTGTTGATAAAAAGAATTACGGAACTGAAAATACATTGAATACTTATTACAAATTTTGACTAGGGACATTAAAACCTCACAATCTATTCCTGTTATTTAATCTAGATCCTCAATCGGCCATTGTACCTTGCATACATTATAATAAAATGACAACCTGAGTTTTGTTAGATATTTTAGTTATTGCACTCCCGCCTGCTATATTTTTGTTTAAAGCAATGTTTCTTTTCTTTCGATGTAGGAGCACCATATCAGAGTCTATGACAGTAAACGATGTGAAGTTTGGATCCGCAATGATTCGAGCACAATCTTTGGGATTGGTTACAATGTCACATTAACTTCTGTTTCGTACACTTTCGCACATTTTACCGAAGGCTGAGTTTAAAATGAGTATATAGAATTCCTTGTCAACATTTGCTTTCGCTTGTGAACGACTACTGACAAAGGTGTCAATAAAAGTTTTCATGTAAGGCTTTTGATGAAATTGGAGGGCTCTATGAATCTTTGTGACTTTGAAACCATTGGACACAATCCTTGTCAATAGCACGTGATGTACAACGATATTGTCTTTCGGGTTGAGGTCGGCAATAAGTTTTTGCTTTGAAGGCACCCAGGGCAAACTCCCATCCTGTGAGCTTCGCTTCGCAGTCTAAAACGATCTTATTGCTCTGTAGGAGTGTGTTCTGGAAATTCTTAAAACGTCAGATCGCTCTATCTCTTCTTACCGTTTCCACGGCCTGGTATGCATAACGTTTACAGTGTCTCATGTGATGCTTTGACTTTAAATCAGACCGAAATATTGAGAGGCACGCCTGACAATAGTGACGTGTACTCCGTTTATTACCCTCCCCCAAAGCCCTACTAATATTGGGTTAAAATGTCCAACTGAATCAGGCTCGGTGGGTGGCGTGTATAGAAGCCAGACCCAATGCTTCACCGACTCAATGGAAGGGGCTCTCCTTAGAAATAATACACCTTTTTTATCAAAACGCTGTCCCTCCTCAAATTCTGTTTCGTACTACAACACCGTGACACCAATCTTTAAATGTGCATTAGCCCGCTCAAAAATATCTATTCCTTTTAATGTCACGGGGAACTGACCATTTAAACAAATAAAATCTACTTTAGGGAACTTTGACCCCTCCATCCCATTAACTGCTAATTCGTCCTATTTTTCTTAGAAGCATTTTCGCGTAGAGGTCTATAGGCGGCAATCAAAAATGCATACTTAAAACACTGTAGCCTCGTATCCAAACAGATTCTTTGTATCCCCCTAAAACCCTCCAAATCAGAATTATATTTTAAAACTATAGCCCTCTGCCCATGCCCACCTCTTAAAATAAAATCCTTTTTAAATCTACAAATATTAACGTTTAGACTCTCAATGAATAAAAACACCGACCCGCTACCCCCTCGTTATAATTATCCAGTTTAGTTACAATGCTACTTACCCAATATAAAAAAACCTCCTCATAATTCTATAAATGCGGGCGAATTGCTAAAATCTCTGTATGGAAGTTTTTGAATAGAGCTCACTCACATTTTCATTACAAAAATTTGTGCTATTGATGCTTTTAAACTGTTCCTCCCTCCTCACGCCCCCATCTGTTGTTCAAGAAGGGCTCGAATCTTGTTAACATATAAATGAGTAATATCTAGGGAATGTGTTATTATATCCCATGACATTAAGGATTTATTGGGGTCACCGAATTTGGCGAAGTAGACTTTTGTATGGTGCAAGGCAGAGTTAGAAAGGGAAAAATCTGGGAGTGTAAATTTTGATGGGGGTACTGTTACACTACTACTATTACTATCGTTAACATCAATGGTAGGAGCTGACATAGAATCGTCAATAGTACCACCCCCAGTCTGTTCAATTGCATTGTTGGGCCCTGGTTTAAAATCAACTAATTCACTGAGTATGGCTTTATGGTATTTGGGGATAGCTGATCAAGCCATCCTGTATTGTCTTGTAACGGAATTTTCTTTATTTGTGATGGGGCGAAGATAGCAGTGACTTACCGAGGGACATGATCAGTGATAATCGTCTGTCGCTGAGAGATTCAAGGTTCAGTTCTTGCAAGAGTTTGTTGTATTCGTCACTTCTGTTACCAACGATTATGTTAACAGCTCGTTTCTGCAAAGATTCAAGGTCATCGTAAAGTTAGTGGGTGCTCTAGACAAAAGGTCCCCAGACAGCGACGGCATATTCGAGTAGAGGTCTCACATACGTAATATAGGCATTTTTTAGGCTTTCATAAGGAAATGAGATTATTTCAAATTTAATTTTACTTGTGGGAAGTTTGAATGCTAAGCAGGTGGGCCTAGACTTTGCCTCTGAAGAATAAATCTGTTTGCATTGAAGAAATAGGGCGGATAGCGGGCCTGAAAATGCGAAAAGAAAGCTGCACCGTAGAGGGGAAACCTAAAGACCCCTTGAAAAAAATGAATTGCACGTGCTCAATTGGGAAATCCCCCTGGAAGTATTGTCCCCAACCCTACTACTTTATTTTGATTATTATCAATCATACTGTATTCATATGGCCCTCTTGCTGCCTGATTGTAAGCTTAAAACAGAAACTTATTCTGACCCTGATAACTTTGTTTGTTTAAAGTTGTGAGGGAACTTGAGTCATGAGCAATTTCGTATGTGATGTAATGAAAACAGTTGAATACAAGAGTTTTCATACAATTACTCAGATGAAAGAGGTCGGTTACGACCATGGTAGAATATTTTTTTTATGATGGGAACTTACTGCGGACAGTTGATCCTTTCCTTACACCATTGCTCCATCAATTTGGCTAAATCATCAATAATAAGCCAGGAATTTAATACAATTGAATTGAATATATTACCTATTGGTGAAATAACAAGGCAAGGCCACTGCACATTGCCTGGTTCTTCTCTTAACTGGTAAAGTTCCATCAAAAGACCTTGCCATTTTGTCATGCTTATCCCTTGAACTCTGATGGTACGAAAATTTGAAGATCAACAAACTGTTTTTTGAGATCCCCGTGTAAACGGCTTTACATAAAAAAAAAAACATAACCTCACCCAATTTTTTTTTTATGCTCCCGTTATTGGGAAAGTTTTAAATTGAATAGATTCCTGCTCGTTTCCAAGTTATTGAGGATAATTAATAAATTTTGCGAAGCGACAGTTATAGTTTTACTTTTTTCGTGAAAATCAGAGTTATTACTCAAAGTTTTTTCTTGGCTTTTTGTCAGTTTTCTGGTGATTAAAACTTTTAATATTCTAATTTCAACATTTGCATACATTGAAATGGGCATTTTTCCTCAAGAGCCTGAAATTTACTACAAAAATTTACTTACTGAAACAGTACAATTTTTTTTTTCGTTTTCTTTTTCTTTTTACAGGACTTCCAGAAGGTTTACAGGAAAACAGATCAAAGAATTACTCTATACAATTGACGAAGATTTACAAATCTAAACTCTTATTGACTCTAATCGGAAAATCGGAAGTGACTCTAGTGTGAGTCTAGTGACTTAGTGACTCTAATCGGAAGATCTAATTGGAAAAAAAATCTGGAGGATTTGAAAAACAGAAAACTCCGACAAAAATTATTTAAGAAGGCGTTTTGAACAGATTTTAATCTTTTGCATTTGACCAAGAGCTTAGCATGGTTTCTTGGGTCCCAAAATAAAATAAATGGTGTTTCTATTGTCCACAATGCACGAGCAACTTGTTTGGTATACCCAAGTCAAAGATCAGACGTCATCGAGCAGTACAACTTGACTAAAGGTTGGGTTGTTGCTTTTGGCCAAAAATTTAGTGACAATTTCTGTTCGAAGAGTAACAAAAATGTGACCCTTATATGTACTTTATGGTTCTCTAAGCATCAATTTCATTAACCCTTGTATAGTAATTAAATAAGAAAAAACAAGTTTTTTTCAGCTGAAAGTAAGTAGCAACATTAAAAATTAAAACGAACATAAACTATGACGTATATGAGGGGGTTCACTCCTTAGTCATTACCTCGCTCTTTATGCTTAAGTTCGAATTTTGTCCGAATCACAAATCCCTGAATCATAAAGGCAGTTTAATTTGAATAGATAGCCCTTTTAAAGGTACTAATAAAACTTTAGCATAAAGAGCGAGGTATTGACTATGGGGCAAACCCCCTCATATACGTAATAATTTCTGTTCGTTTTAAGTTTTAATATTGCTCCTTACTTTCAGTTGAAAAACTTGTTTTTATTTAATTTCTGATCGTTTTTTAAATAATGCTGGGAAAAACGGCACCCCCTTCATAGAAATGTCTCTTCCCCCAAGGAAATAATCTCCATGGAAATGTCCTCCCACGTAACATACTCCTTCGACCCCCCCCCCCCACACACACACACAGAAAAAAATCCCTTCTGAAAATGTCTGTATAGTTCCCAATTACCAGTACTATATGTAAACATTGGGCAAAGTTTATAACTTACAGCCCTTCGCCGGGGAATTCTGGGGGACAAAGTCATTCTCAAAGATATATTTAGTAAATTTTCGAAAACAATATAAATATCTGATTCTTTTTTTGTATCTACTTTTATAAAAAATCCATTTTTTAGAGTTTTGGTTACTATTGAGCCGAGTCACTCCTTGCTTACAGTTCTTTACCACAAACTGTTTCATACAGCTTCAACAGCGGAAAAATTGGAGAAGTAAACTACTCCTAAAAGTAAACACGAAGCAACTCTACCGATAGGTATTGCAACCTCACGTACAGCAAAGGCTATTCGAGAAAACGTTAATCCGCTCATTTCAAGAAAATTAATTAAAAAAAACTTTCCAAAAAATAAGTTTTTCAAAGAAAAGTAAAGGCCATTTTAAACTTAAGCTCAGCAGATACAAATACCGATTAAAATTCAAACTGAAAACGACCAAAAATCATAAGCAGCACAATCGCGCTGCCTAAGTAAAAAATGATGTCGGCACAATGTATTAATTTTTTTCGTGATCTTAGACCTGGGCACTTCGTATCGAAGCATTTGTCGTAGAAACTTCGAAAAGGGCCCATTCGATTGGTAATTGGTGTGGCTAGTGCCCATGTTAATAGTCGAAAGTGAGTGGATGGCAATTATCCCCCCCCCACGCCCATCATTGTCCAAACACATCCAATCAAAAATGAATGCTGAATATTAATTTTATAACAAATATTGAATATTAATATTTAATAACAAATATTTCTTTTATACTTAATATTGAAAAAAAAAAACATTAAAATTTTGGTAAAATTTTTAACTGATGAACTTTCAGCAATTAATATCGTTCTGCATCAAATATTCAGTTTAAATTATTAGTTCTTTTAAAGTTGTTCAAGACGTATATAGGTTCACTACAAACAAGAGTTTTGATACTGCCTCCTTCCTTTTCTGTAAAAGAAAATCAAAAGCCTACTGCGCCATTGGCGCTTAACTGAAATCAAAGTATATTAAAAATATTTTCTTTTCCAGTTCTTAGAGCATTGAAATAAAAATAAAATTACAGTGAAATAAATTCTTGAATTGATGGATCTTTCAACAATTAATATCTTTATACATCAAATATTAAACTTGATGTAGTTTATACATTACAAGACTGTTCAAGACGCATATAGTTTTCAGTAAAGCGTCAATTACGCAGTAGGTTTTAAACTTTTAAATTGAGAGAAGGAGGTGATACCCAAAGTCTTGTTTGCAGTTATTTTTGTTCGTTTCAAGCTTGATTTTCACATTAAATTTAAGTTTCACTCGTTTAAAGATATATTTATTCATTTACATTAATATCTATTGTATGTTTGTTTGCATTGATTGTTTATTTAATTTCTGTTCGTTTTAAGTTTCATTTATACTTCAATAGGAAAATATTTTTTTTTGTTTTAAGCTTGATTTTCATATTCAATTTCATTTATACTTCAATAGGAAAATATTTTTTTTTTCGTTTCAAGCTTGATTTTCATATTTAATTTTAGCATTACTCGCTTTAAGATCTATTTATTCATTTCATCCTCCGATCGCTTTTGATTATTAATAAGGGCACTAGCCTTCTCAATTCCCAACCGAATGAGTCCTTTTTGAAGTCTTTACGACAACGTTGGCAAACACCTAATTTCCAGAACTTTCAACTACGTTTAACCAAATGTCTATCTTGAAATTTTTTTGATGTCTTTGGGGGATTGGTGGACGTGAGAGGGGCGTTTGTTGCCCTCCAATCACTTTCGAATATTAAATAGTGAACTAGCGTGTTCAATTTCAGACGAATTAGCCCTTTTTGAAATTTCTACGACAACACTTTCTATCAAACCTTATATGCCCACAGGGCATAACTTTAAAACGCTGCCCTGAGGGCTGTGTCTCATCCTCAAAGACAAAATTTCTGGACTTTTCAACTACTTTGAACAAAATGGTTATCTCAAAATTTTTATTGAGTGTTTTTGGGGAAATGGTGGGCGTGGGAGGGGCGTTAGTTTTCCTCCAATCACTTTTGACTATTGAACCGACATTTTTGACCATTAAATTTCCATTCAAATGAGTCCTTTTTGAAGTTTCTACGAAAACTTTTCTGTAAAACCTTATATGCCCCGAAGACATAAATTAAAACCCTTTCCCTGAGGGCTGTGGGGGGAGGGTAATCATCCTCAAAGACCAAATTTCCAGAACTATCAGCTACGTTGAACAAAATTGATATCTCAAAGTTTTTATTGGATGTGTTTCGGGAAATGGTGGGTGTGAGAGGGAGGCTAGTTGTCCTTTAATCACGTTTTACTATTAAAAAGGGACTAGCCCTTTCAATTTCCAATCAAATGAGCTCTTTTTGAAGTTTTTACAACATCACTATCTATAAAAACCCTATATGCCCCCAGGGCATAACTTACAACCCTTGCCCTGAGGGCTCTGAGGGGGCTATTATCCTCAAATACCTAATTTCCACGACTTTTAACTACGTTCAACAAAATGGCAATGCAAAAATTTTGATTTGATGTGTTTTAGGAAAAGTTGGGCGTGAGAGGGGGGTTATTTGTCTTCCAATCACTTTCGACTATTGAAACGCACTAGCCCTTTCTATTTCCAATCGAATGAGCCCTTTTTGAAGTTTTACAACACTAATATCTACAAAAACCTTATATGCCCCAGGGCATTACTGACAACTCTTGCCCCAAGGGCTATGAGGGGGTTAACATTCTCAAGGACCTAATTTCCGAAACTTTTAACAACGTTGAACAAAATAGCTGTCTAAAAATTTTTATTCCATGTCTTTGAGGAAACGGTGGGCATGAGACGGTGGTTAGTTGCCCTCCAATCACTCTCAATTATTAAAAAGGGCACTAAGCCTTTGAATTTCCAAATGAATGAGCACATTTCAAGTTTTTACGACTTTCTCTATAAAATCTTTATATATTAGGGGCTTGTCATCGTCAAAGACATAATTTTCAAAACTTTCAACTTCGTTTGAATTTCCCATCGAATGATCTCTTTTTCAAGTTTTTACGACAAACTTTTCAATATAAACCTCATATGCCCCCAGGGCATAGCTTATAGGCATTGCCCTGAGGGCTGTGGGGAGTTTCATCCTCAAACATATATTTTCCGGACCTTTTAACTACTTTGAACAAAATGGTTATCTCAAAATTTTGATTGGATGTGTTAGGATAAATAGTGGGCGTGGAAGGGCTGTTAGTTGCCTTCCAAACACTTTCGACTATTAAAAAGGGCACTAGACATTTCAATTTCCAATCGAATGAGCCCTTTTTGAAGTTTCTACGACAACGCTTTCTATAAAAACATTATATGCCCCCGGGACATAACTAACAACCCTTGTCCTGAGGGTTTTGGGGGCGGAGGGTTGTCATCCCTAAAGACCTTATTTTCAGAACTTTCAACTACGTTGAACAAAATAGCTATCTTAACGTTTTGAATGGATGTGTTTGGGAAAAAAGTGGACGAGAGAGGGGGTCAGTTGCCCTCCAATCACTTTCGACTATTAAAAAAGGCACTAGTCCTTAGAATTTGCAATCGAATGAGTCTTTTTTGAAGTTTCTACGACAAAGCTTACTATAAAAACCCTATATCTCCCCAGGGCATAACTTACAACTCTTGCCCTGAGGGCTCTGGGGGTT
Source organism: Artemia sp. Qi Xiang Cuo (assembly GCF_049724085.1). NCBI lineage: Eukaryota > Metazoa > Arthropoda > Branchiopoda > Anostraca > Artemiidae > Artemia > Artemia sp. Qi Xiang Cuo. Next base: position 1,506,721 of record NW_028300808.1, read on the forward strand.
TGTCCTCCTCAAAAACATAATTTCTATCTAGAAATCAACTACGCTGAGCAAAATGGCTACCTCAAAATTTTGATTTGATGTTTTTTTGGAAATGATGGGCGTGGAAGGGGCGGTAGTGGCCTTCTAGTCACTTTTGACCATTAAAAAGGGCACAAGCCACTCCAATTTCCAATCGAATGAGCCCTTTTCAAAGTTTCAACGACAACTTCTTCAATACGAAGTTCCCTTGTCTAGAACCAAAAAAAAAATATACATTGTGCCAACAACGTTCTTTACGGTGTGCGTGTAACTGAACCATCATGAAACTGAACCACAAGCAACTGAACCCCTATAACTGAATCACTGTATAACTGAACCATTGTGCACCTGAACCCTCGTGCAATTGAACCATCGTACAACTGAACCACTAAACTCAGATTTTCAGTTCTATAAAAGTATTAGGCAATATCATTGGGTAGAACAAAAGTTAGAATTTTTACATGTTCAACATTGTTGAAATTCTTTGTTTCTTAAATTTATGATATAAAGCCTGTCAAAAGTATTCAAGAAATAGCTTTGTTTTATTTTTGCAAAAGAAAAAGAAGATCCGATGTCACAAACCATTAAAGCTGATTTATTACTCATTTTTTCCAATGAATCAGACCTTTCTGGACGTTAAGTAATAAACATATGTGTTGAAAATATTTGACTTTTGTGAATCTAGATAACGAATTTTGATCAGATGTCTTTGAGGCGATTGCAGCTAAAAAGGACATGGGAGGGGAATTGGTTGACTCAAGCCTTTTTTTCAACAATTCTTCAACTTTTCCTGAGAGTCTTAACTTCATACCCTCAGGTTTATACCCTCAGCAGTTCTCGACACATTGCAGATTCAACGTCTTTTACAAATGGATGCACATAGTGCCTCTTGATTTAGTTGAAGATGCTCATAAATATTTTCCAACAATGTGACGGCTGATACCATCAGCCATTGTAAATGTTCCTGGTATTTCCTTGTCACAACCAATAAAGGAATAAATGCCTTTTGATTGTGTTTGACATTCTTCTTGACATTTCCCTAAGGTTTGTCCTTAATGCTGCATGCATTTTTTATTTATAGGATCAAACAAGCCATCTTTTCTTCATGAAAAAACTTATATATATGTTAACAATAGGCAACTTGTATAACTTACAGCCCTTGCACCAGAGGCTGAGGGTTGTGTACCATAGTTGTTTAACTATAGCATAGTTATTTAACTATGCCATGGGAAAACATTGGGGGAACTTAACTATGCAAAGTGGTATTTTAGGGGGAACTTGAACTAAATCAAAAGACATTAAGTGCATGCAGATTTTCAAACTGGCATCTCAAAACGGGATTTGTGTATTAAGTTAGAACTTTCAGAGAGTGCTTGAAGGGAAAGTCAATTCACCAAAAGGAAATATGAGCACGCTCAGGCCTGTATTTACCACTAGGTCCCTAGGCCCAGACCTAGCGGCACATAATTCCAGGTGGAGCAATAAATTATCACTGAGTAATTTTTCCTGACAAAACTGGACTGATGTGATTTATCGTCACCAGGTGCACTCTGCCGTCACGCTGCCTGTTCAGAGAAAAGTCATTTTACAATAGCACAGGTATTCCATGGTCGCTTATAAGCTGTCAGATGTCTCCCAAGAATGGTAGCTGAGAGTTCGGTATTACTCCTCTGTTTCATCACTTTTTGCTTACAGTTGTGTTCCTGTTAATTGCTTCCATTAGCCCCTAATTTTTTTAAATAGCCCCGAAAATCTTGAAAAAACGGGGCGGCGAAAACGCTTGCTTCTTAAGCGCCAAAGCTTTAAATCCGGCCCTGCGCACTCTACTGCTAATGCTATTACTATTATAATTGCATTTACTACTGCTGCTACTACAACACGAATACTACTAGTTCGACTGCTACTTCTATTGTAACCACTTGTAAGCTTAAATTATTAAGATGAAAATTCAGGAACTACATGAATATATAGGTTATCAAAAGGATATATCGGCAATGGGATAGCAACAGCTATTTGTATTAAGTTGAAGCTTCTAGAAGTTGATGAGAGGAATCTTCTGCTGACCAAAAGGCAATATGTTAATACTACTGCTGCTACTAGCACTAGTGCTATTACTATTAATACTATTACTTGGACTACCATTGCAGCTGTACCTAACGGTAATAAACGGTATGAAGGTAGAATTTTCAGGGAATAATGAGGGTGGAAGGGGAACTGAATCAAATTACGTCATCTGTATACAGGTTTTCAAAAGGGCGCATTAGCAATATCCTAGGGACAGTTTGGTTTGTTGAAAAAATGTTGAAGAAAATAAAAGGTGCTACGTGCATACTGCTACTAATTCTACTACTACTACTACGCAAGCTAAGGGTATTAAGTTTCGCCAAAACCTCTATGTTTTCTATGATCGTTTGTTTTAACTTCGTTCGTTTTGGGTTTCTTTTTTGTAGTGATTTCTGGTTATTTTGCGTTTGAATTACTATAGGACTTTATTTATGTTAGTCTTTGGTTTAATGGCTCTTTAGTTTTCTTCGGAAAATTGTTCTACGAAAGAATCTTTTTCATTAATTTAAAGAAAGCGCAACCAAAAGCGCCTTTTTTGTTACCGAAATTCTCAAAGTTCCAATATTTTCAGTTAAGATTTTTATTACTCAACTTTCAAGAAAGACCTGATTCATATAAAAAAAAAAAAATCAAACCAAAAGTTTTCAAACACAAAGAGAAAGTAGCTTTTATGTCGGCTCCACTTAAACAGGTAATTAACATTTTTTAAACCAAACGATAACCAACTACAAGTGTTGAAAATACTACAAAATTAAAACGGCAAAATAAGCAAAGTGGTAAAAAAATTACAGTATGTAGACGGCGAGAGCCACCGTCCCCCCCCCCATGCAAAAAACATCCCATGAGGAAAATACCCCACGGAAAATAACACCTCACGAAAAATATCCCCCCAGAAAATACTTAACCGTGGAAAATCCCCCCCCCCAAAAAAAAAATGCCTCTTGGGGTTGGTTAGTCTCCAACCATTTTCGGTTTATAAAAAAAGATTAGAAATGCCTGGGGATTATCAAACGATTTCTTCCTCCATCCTCCTGTCGTCTTTCTCTTAGAGCTACTTCTGCATTTATTTGAAGGCTGTGTTTCGACATCAAAATGCGACGTTTGAGGTATCTCTCTCACTTCATAGCTATAAAACAGCCAGATAACCCCATTGTATAAGTTTCAGTTTCTTTTTAAGTTTTTTGATTTGTCTATTGCTTACAGATAGTACTTGTCATTGAGAAATATACGGAATTTTTTGCGGCGGGGTTTTCTGGAGGATTTTTCATGGGAAGAAAGTATTTGCATGGAGGGGAGAGGGCGAGATTTACACATAAATTTTTCTTTTCCACTTCCCTTAGAACATTTATATTAAACCAAGAAGTAACACGACTCAAAGAAGCTTTTTAAATTTTGAAAATCATATTTTCCTCGAGAAGGGTATTTTGCAGGTGAGGGGTTTCCGTGGGTGGAAGAGGGGAAAGTTTCAACGGGGGAGAGGGGTAAAGGCTTAGACCCTTAGAAAGTGACAGGGTGAAAGCAATACCCATTAACAGACTTAAAAAAGAGAAATAAATCTGGATTTAAGAGTTTATGACGTCCGATTTTCTTTGTTTTTGTGACAATAAAACAGAGTATTCTTATAAATTCTCATGTATGAGTTTTCTCAAAGAAGTGAAGAAAAGTTCAAGTTCTCTTCTGAAGATAAAAAGCTCCTATTTTAATTCTGAGTTTTCTCAATAAAGGGAAGAAAAGTTCAAATTTTATGATGAATTTTCACAAAGTAAAAATAATTACAGATCAATTCAAATTTTTTCTAGAGAAAAAAAATGTTCCACTTCAGTTCTGAAATTTCTAAAAGAGGTTAAAAAAATTTAAAGTTCTGTTCAAAATTTCTCGTAAAAGATAGAAAAAAGTTATACTTTGATTGCGAATATTCATCATGAAGATAATGAGTTCCACTTTAATTCATAGTTTTCTCAAAGAAGGGAAGAAAAGTTCAAGTTCTCTTCTGAAAATTTCTCAATGAAAAGAAAATAGTTACACTTCAATTCTAATTTTCTCCAGAGAATATAAAAAAAGCTTCCACTTCAGTTCTGATTTTTCTGAGAGGTGAAAAAAATCTAAAGTTTTATTGTAAATTTTTCTGTTGAAAATAGAAAAAGTCATACTTTAATTGTGATTATTCTCCATCAAGATAAAAAGTTCCACTTAAAATCTGAGCTTTCTTAATGAAGGAAAGAAAAATTCAAGTTCTCTTCTGAAAAATTTCTCAATGAAAAAAGCTAAGGATCAATTCTAGTTTTTTGCAATGAAAATAAAAATGATCCACTTCAGTTCTGATTTTTCACAAAGAGGTAAAAAAATTTAAGGTTCTGTTCTAAATTTCTGGTAAAAAATAGAAAAAAGTTATACTTTGATTGCAAATATTCTCCTTGAAGATAAAAACTTCCACTTTAATTCTAAGTTTTTTCAACGAAGTGAAGAAAGGTTCAAGTTTTCTTCTGAATTTCCTGAATGAAAAGAAATAAGTTACAGATCAGTTCTATTTTTTCCAAACAAAATAAAAAGATTCCACTTCAGTTCTGATGTTTCTCAAAGAGGTAAAAACAATCTAAAGTTCTGTTCTAAAATTCTTAGTAAAGATAGAAAAAGTTATACTATGATTGTGAATATTCACCATGAAGATATAGAGTTCCTCTTTAATTTTGAGTATTCTAAAAAAATTGAAGAAAAGATTAAGTTCTCTTCTGAAGATAAAAAGTTCTAATTTAATTCTGAGTTTTCTCAATAAAGTGAAGAAAAGTCAAAATTTTCAAGTTCTCTTCTGAATTTTCTTATAGAAAATATATAAGTTACAGATCAATTCTAATTGTTCTAGAGAAAATAAAACGGTTCCACTTCAGCTCTGATTTTTCTCAAAGAGGTGAAAAAAATTAAAGTTCCGTTCTAAATTTCTCGTAAAAGATAGAATCAATAAATCAATCAATCAGTCATTTTATTAATACTAAACTGTATTACAAACGTAAAGAAAAATTATTTGGCCCAAGAAGCTTGGCTTGTTTTGGGCCTTACAACACAATAATAAAGTACTAAAACAACCATAAATATTACTCTAAATCAAACAATATATATGAAATAAAGATTAAAGAGAATAAACACTACCATACAGAAAAAAAATAATAATAATAACGATATATAAGGGAAAAACACAAAAGGAGAAATACTAGGAAAAGAGAAAACAGGGAAAATAAACGAAGGAGAGAGAAATTACTAAACTGGAAATACACGACGAATAACTGCCTTTGCAGACAGAAATAACGGGACATCCGGTGAGATTTAATTCCATAATTGAAATGATTTATAAACAGGAGACATCTGGGCTGCTGTAGATGAACGTTTGGGCTAAATAAATCTACGAGAAGAACTACGTAAAAAAGTAGAGAACCTACCTGAGCCTGTCCGTGAAAAAAATTGCTGTAGAGGCCGTGGAAGTATACCTAGAAAAGCAGAATGCGGTAAATAAAGATTACTTTTACTCAGAATGCAATCCAGCGGAGCTATTCCATTATCATTATAAAGATCAGAGGAAGGGTAAAGCCGAGGGAGAAGAAAAGTAGCCTTCACTGCCCTATTTTGGGCTCTTTGAAGTGAGCAGAGAAGAGATTTATTAGTATTACCCCAGACAGAGCAGCAATAAGAAAGGTAAGGAAATATAAATGCATAATAAAGAGAAAGTATAACATCTGGGGGAAGAAATGAGTTAAACCGGTGCAACATTGAAGACTGGCGGAAGATGAGGGAACGGGTGTGAGTTATATGAGTCTTAAAAGAGAGAAAACAGTCAAGATAAACACCAAGAAATTTCACCATAGCAGCTTGCGGTATAACATCCTTCCCATAAGTCAAGATGAATGGCTCCCTTACATCTCTCATACGATAAGGGGTACTGAAGTGTATAATGGCACTTTTTTGGCTGTTGAGAGTCATACCATTTGACCAGCACCAATATTTTACTTTATCAAGAAGACCTTCAGCTAGGGAAGTGGCAGATGGCAGGTCTACTGCAGCAATGAAAAAGTTACTGTCATCAGCAAAAAGAATAGGGTGCACAAGGGGATGAAGACCATCAACGAGATCATTAATGTAAATTAAAAACAAAATTGGTCCAAGCACAGAGCCCTGTGGGACACCCTTCAATATAGGCAAAGTAGTGGAAGAATTACCATTAACTGAAACATACTGAGATCTTCCCGACAAATAAGACCTTAACCATTCTAGTGGGACTCCATGTACTCCAAATAAAGATAGTTTAGACAAAAGAACAGAGTGGTCAACCATATCAAAGGCCTTTGAAAAGTCAAGAAATAGACCCAAAACACACAATCCCTTGTTCAGATTAACACGCACAAACTCTGTTGCGTCTGAAAGTGCATACGAGGTAGAGAAAGTGGGACGAAAACCATACTGATGGTTAGTTATGAGAGAATTTCCTGCAGTCGTGTTAGTACTAAAAACAAATGAAGAGAGTCTACAATACACTACTCTTTCAACAACCTTAGAGATGACAGGAAGAAGAGAAATGGGTCTATAATTTGAAATTAGAGATGCATCACCTTTTTTATGTAAAGGTAAAACATTAGCAACTTTAAATAAATGAGGGAAAACACCAGAAGAAAAAGAGAGGTTAGTTATGTGTGAGAAGCGGTTGGAGACAAACTGACCAATTTTTATAAGAGCATTATTGCTCAAACCAAAACCATCAACTGAACGGCTACTTGGGAGCTGGGAGATAATACTATAAATCTCAATATCACTGCATGGGGCAAGGAAAAATGACTTTTCTGCTATGGGAAAACTACTTACTCTATTCTTGGGTTGAATGGGAACTGAAGGAAGAGTGGTGAAATACGAATTGAAGGCGTTTGCTGAAGAATTTTTATCCACAATAGATCCATCAGCATTCCTGTAATGACATGGGGGGGGACTGTTTGAGTTTCTTGCGAGAAATAGCTTCATTAACTACATTCCAAACCTTTCGCAAGTTTCCCTTACACGGCTGCACGTACTGAAGTTACATTATGATTGTGATTTTGAATATTATGATTGTGAATATTCACCACGAAGATAGAAGGTTCCACTTTAATTCTCAGCTTTCTCAATGAAGTACAAAAATGTTCAAGTTCTATTCTGAATTTTATAAAGGAGGAATGTTACAAAAGAGGAGAAAAAAGTTAGCTCAATTCCGAATTTTACCAAAGAAGAGAAAAAAGTTCCACTTCAGTTCAGAATTTTCTCAGATATGAAAAATTTTTTAATTTCTGTTCAAAATTTCTTCGTAGAAGATAGAAAAGAAGTTACAGTTGAATTTTGTATATTCTCCATTAAGATAAAAATAGTTCCGCTTTAATTCTGAGTTTTCTCAGTTAGGTGAAGAAAAGTACAAGTTCTCTCTTCTGGAGATGAATAGTTCCACTTATAATTCTGATTTTTCTCGAAGAAGTGAAGAATAGTTCAAGTTCTCTTCTGAATATTCTAAAGAAAGGTATAGTTCAATTCTAAATTTTCCCATAGAAGTTTAAAAAAGCTATACTTCGATTCTGAATTTTTCTTCCAAGAAGAGAAAAATTTCTGCTTTAATTCTATATTTTCTCAAAGAAGTGAAGAAAAGACCAAGTTCTCTTCTGAATGTTATCCAAGAAAAGAGAAAAGTTTCCACTTTAATTCTGATTTTTCACAGCAAAGTGAAGAAAAGTTCAAGTTCTTTTCTGAATTTTCTCAAAGAAAAGAAAAAATTATAGTTGAATTCTAATTTTTTTCCAAAGAAAACAAAAAATCTCCGACTTTTTAATGAACATTGTAAGGTTTTGACATGCTAGGGTATCCTAAAATAATAGAGTATAACAAAGTAATGCATAAATTGTTTTATTGAAAAAACAACATGTAGAATATTAACATAAAAATATGTTGCATACATTATTATACATTATTAATATTATTGAGCAGCTTTGGACATTTTGAATCTGTTTCATAAAATAAATCATCAAGTTCTGTCTTGATACAAGAGTTACTCACTTCTCTTAGTTCATAACCACTAGAATAGTCATTATTCCATTTTGAGTCATATACAATTTTTACTGGGATGTCACATACAGGTTCAATACACGTTTCTTCCTTGGTATTATTTGATTCATTAACCATATGATCATTGGTATTAATAATTTTCACTTGTGCATTTTATCTCCATTAATTTATCTTTATATTCATTAGTAATATTGTCTGCCAATGTCCTTTTTATTTTTACAGCGATTTCATTGTCTATTATCACATTATTTTTACCGAGTTAACAGTTCTGACACGTACACAAGATATGATTTATGATGTTGGTGCAGCAGTGTATATGTCTTCTATTTACCTGTGCTTTCAACCGACTGCTAACACCGGAGAGATGACGATATGATCTATCAACGGGTAAAATGTTACCAGAACATTTAGCTAGAAGTTGCCCCTCTTCATCAACTATTATTTTTATTTTGGCATTCTCTTTGAGTACTAACTTCTCTGGAAATAACACTTTCACATATCCACCATTTGCATGATGGAAATTCTTGGATACTGCAAGGGAATTTAATTCCTAACTTTCCTAACAACGTACGCACACATTCCCAATTAGATCTCCACTACTACTTGTTTCATAGTTCAAATATGTCTCTTTGTCACGTAAGTGCCAGACTTTGCTTCGGAGCTCTGTTCACCAATTTCAGCTGTCTAAAAGGGTATCCTCAGCAGCTCAGAGGTCACCAATTTATAGAGCAATTGCTCTTTGAAACTCTATTCCCAGTGAACCTTCTCTTATCAAAAACTCTTCTTCCCTTTGCAGAAAAACATTCTCTAAGGCTTGAAGTAATTTTTTGCTTTATCTAATTTTTTCGCTTTACTTTATATAGTTTTTTATTGTGTAGCAGTTGTTTGTTTTTTGTTGTGTTTTGTGTTGATTATTCTTGCATTGTGTTTATATTTTTGAGATATTGTTGTATTTTTTCCTTCCCTGATTTGTTTTGTATGTATTTTGTGATTGACACGAGGTCCTCTATAAGCTATGCTTCTTGGGACCTCTAAGGCTTAAGTGTTTTTATATATTTATTGTAGTATTTAATAAATTGAATTGAATTGAATTGTCAGAATTCAAGGCAACGAGGACTTTATTATGTGTACACACTTTCCTCGAATAATTCATTTTCACTTCTTTTTTTTTAAATATGATGCCGGTATTTATCACTCCAATAGGTGAAAATTACTGATTTAATACATGCAATAAACTAGGTAGTCTCGATAACCTACCATGATACCATTGGGAAAGCCGCTTCCGGTGTAAGAGCAAGCATAGAGTACATTTGGTACAGCCGCAAGTATACATAGTGAGAGAGACATGCAAAGTTGATTTGGCTATATTTCATTTTTAAGGTTAATTTAGACTATGTTACGTTCGCGCAAGTAACATAATCTAAATTAGGTTAAGTGCGCGATCGTAACCTAGTCTAAATTAACCTTAAAAATGAAATAGCTATGTCAACTTTGCATGTCTCTCTCATTTTGTATACTTGTGGCTATACCAAACGTACTCTATGCTTGCTTTTACATCGGAAGCGGCTTTCCCAGTGGTACTCCATGGTAGGTTATCGAGGCTAATTAGTTTATTGCATGTATTAAATCAGTAATTTTCACCCATGGGAGGGATAAACACCGGCAACACATTGGAAAAAAAGAAATGAAAATGAATTTTTCGAAGAAAGTTTGTATACATGATAAAGTCATCTTTGCCTTGAATGCTAACAAGGAGATATATTTGAACTATGAAACAAGTAGTAGCGGAGATCTTATTGGGAATGTATGCCTACTTTGTCATGACAGAGAGGAGTTAAATTCCTTAGGAGTACCAAAGAAGTTCCATCATGCAAATGGTGGATATGTGAAAGTATCTTTTCCGAAGAATTTAGTACTCAAAGAGAGTGCCAACATAAAATAATAGTTGATGAAGAGGGGCAACTTCTAGCTAATGGTTCTGGTAACATGTTACCCGTTGATAGATCTTATCGTCATCTTTCCGGTGTTAGCATTCGAATGAAAGCAAAGGGAAATAGAAGACATGCATACTGCTGCACCAACATTATAAATCAAATCTTGTCTACGTGCCAGAACTGTTACCTCTGTAAAAATAATGTGATAATAGACAATGAGATCGCTTGCAAATAAAAAGGGCATTGGGAGACAATATCAATAATAAATATAATGCTAAATTAATGGAAAATAAAGCACAAATGAACATTATCACTACCATTGATCATATAGTCAATGAATCAAATAATACCAAAGATGAAACGTGTATTTAGCCTGTATGTGACATCCCAGTAATAATTGTATATGACTCAAAATGGATAAATGATCATTCTAGTGGTTATAAACTAAGAGAAGCGAGTAACTCTAGTATCAAAAGAGAACATGATTATTTATTTTCTGGAACAGATTCAAAATGTCCAAAGTTTCTCAATAATATTAATAATGTATAATAATGTATGTAACATATTTTTATGTTAATATTCTACATTTGTTATTTCGATAAAAATATTTTATGCATTACTTTGTTATATTTTTATTATTTTAGGATATTCTAGCATGTCAAACGCTTAGAATGTTTATTAAAAAGTCAGATATTTTTTATTTTCTTTGGAAAAAATTAGAATTGGACTAAAACTGTTTTCTTTTCTTTGGGAAAATTCAGAAAATTCTTGAACTTTTCTTCACTCAGTTGTGAAAACTCAGAATTAAAGTGGAATCTTTTTTTTTCTCTGGGAAAAAATTCAGAAGAGAACATGAACTTTTTTTCAGTTCTTTGAGAAAATCTAGAATTAAAGCATAACTTTTTCTCTTCTTGGAGGAAGAATTCAGAATCATAGTAAAACTTTTTTCTAACTTCTATGGGAAAATTTAGAATTGAACCGTAACCTTTTTATTTGAGAAAGTTTAGAAGAGAACTTGAACTTTTCTTCACTTCTTCGAGAAAACTCAGAGTTAAAAAGTGGAACTATTTATCTCCAGAAGAGAGAACTTGTACTTTTCTTCATCTCTCTGAGAAAACTCAGAATTAAAGTGGAACTTTTTCTATCTTTATGGAGAATATACAGAATCCAACTGTAAACTCTTTTCTATCTTCTACGGAGAAATTTAGAACAGAAATTTTAAATTTGTTTCATATCTGTGAAAGTTCAGAACTTAAGTGGGACTTTTTTCTCTTTTTTGGTAAAATTCGGAATTCAGCTGACTTTATTTCTCTTATTTAAGAAAATTCAGAAGAGAACTTGAATATTTTTGCACTTCTTTGAGAAAATACAGAATTAAAGTGGAACTCTTTGTCTTCATGGTGAAAATTCACAATCATAGTACAACTTTTTTCTATCTTTTACGAGAAGATTAGAATAGAACTTTAAATTTTTTTCACCTCTTTGATAAAAATCAGAACTGAAGTGGAACCTTTTTATTTTCTCTAGAAAAATTAGAATTGATCTGTAACTTATTTTTTTCTTTGATAAAATTCAGAAAAGAAATTGAACTTTTCTTCACTTTATTGAGAAAACTCAGAATTAAAGTGGAACTTTTACCTTCAGAAGAGAACTTGAACTTTTCTTCACTTCTTTGAGAAAACTCAGCATTAAAGTGGAACTCTTTATCTTCATGGTGAATATTCAAAATCATGGTATGACATCTATCTTTAATAGGAAATTTAGAACAGAACTTTAATTTTTTTTCACGTCTTTGAGAAAAATCAGAACTGAAGTGAAATCTTTTTATTTTCTTTGGAAAAAATTAGAATTGATCTGTAACTTATTTCTTTTCATTGCGAAAATTCAGAAGAGAACTTGAACTTTTCTTCACTTCGTTGAGAAAACTTAGAATTAAAGTGGAACTTCTTATCTTCAAGGAGAATATTCACAATCAAAGTATAACTTTTTTCAATCTTCTATGGAAAAATTTAGAACAGAACTTTAAATTGTCTAGGACTCTTGAAAAATTAAGAACTGAAGTGGAACCTTTTTTATTTTCTTTGGAAAATATTAGAATTGAAGTGTAACTTTTTCTTTTCTTTGATAAATCTTAGAATTAAAGTGGAACTCTTCAAATTCATGGCAAATATTCGTAATCAATGTATAAATTTTGTTCTATCTTTTACGAGAAATTTAGAACAGAACTATAATTTTTTTTCACCTTTTTGTGGAAAATCAGAACTGAAGTGGAGCATTTTTTATTTTCATTGGAAAAAAATAGAATTAATCTGTAACTTCTTTTGTGAAAATTCAGAAATGAAAAAGGAACACTTTTATTTTTGAAAAATTCGAATGGATCCGTAACTTTTTTCTTCGAGAAAGTTTTCAGAAGAAAACTCGAACTTTTCTTTCCTTCATTGACAAAACTCAGATTTAAAGTGGAACTTTTTATCTTAAATGAGAATATTTTAAATCAAAGTATGACTTTTTTATCCTCAACAGAAAAATTTAGAATAGAACTTTAAATTTTTTCACCTCTGAGAAAAATCAGAACTGAAGTGGAAGCTTTTTTTAATTTTCTTTGGAGAAAATTAGAATTGAACTGTAAGTTTTTTCTTTTCATTGAGAAATTTTCAGAAGAGAACTTGAACTTTTCTTCCATTCTTTGATAAAATTCTGAATTAAAGTGGAACTCTTCATTTTCATGGTGAATATTCGCAATCAAAGAATAACATTTTTCTATCTTTTACGAGAAATTTTGAACAGAACTTGAAATTTTTATATCCTCTTTGAGAATAATCAGAACTGAAGCAGAACCTTTTTATTTTCTCTAGAAAAAATTAGAATTGGCCTGTAACTTATATTTTTCTTTGTGAAAATTCAGAACAGAACTTGAAATTTTCTTCACTTTATTGAGAAAACACAGAATTAAAGAGGAACTCGTTATCTTCATGGCGAATGTTCACAATCATAGTAAACTTATTGTTTTCTTTCTTTGAGAAAATTCAGAAGAGAACTTGAACTTTTTTTCATTTTATTGAGAAAACTCAGAATTAAAGTGGAATTTCTTATCTTCAGAAGAGATCTTGAACTTTTCTTCACTTTTTTGAGAAAACTCAAAATTAGAGTGGAACTCTTTATCTTCATGTATTACTCTTTATCTTCACTCTTTATCTTCGAATATTCTAAATCATAGTATAATTTTTTTCTATTTTTAATAAGAAATTTAGAACAGAACATTAATTTTTTTCATCTCTTAGAGTTAAATAAGAACTGAAGTGGAATATTTTTATTTTCTCTGGAAAAAATAGAATTGATCTGTAACTTATTTCTTTTCATTGCGAAAATTGAGAAAAGATTAATGCAATCACTTGTATTTTAAACGTGGTTGTTCATATTTCTGAAAACTAAAACCAAACTTTGTTTAAAAAATCAAATATTATTAATAAAATCAGATGTATTTTAAACGGGGATGTTCGCATTTCTGAAAATTAAAACCCAACTTTATTAAAAAGAATCAAATATTATTAATCATATAGGGTAAAATGTTGTTATTGTAGCTAGTTTAGAAATAAAATGCTCCATCAAGGCTACCAAGACCCTTGAAAATACTTATAATATAGGATAAAATGTTGCTACTGTAGCTAGTTTGGAAGGAGAATGCTCTGTCGAGGCTATGAAAACCTTTGAAAATACTACTAGTATAGGGTAAAATGTTGCTATTATAGTTAGTTTAGAAGGAAAATGCTCCATCAAGGCTACTAAAACCCTTGAAAATACAAATAATATAGGGTACAATGTTACTATTGTAGCTAGTTTAGAAGGAAGAGATTTTATGTCCTTTGTAAAAGCCTGGACGAGATTTAATATCCTTGGTAAAAGCCTGGACCAGATTTAATGTCCTCGGTAAAAGCCTGGACGAGATTTAATGTCCTTGGTAAAAGCCTGGACGAGATTTAATGTCCTTGGTAAAAGTCTGGGAAGGAGAATGCTCCATCAAAGCTGCCAAAGTTTCAGATATTTAAAATAATTATTCTCAATACGTAACTTCAAACTATTTACATGTTCTTAATGCAATTCATCAGGATTTCAAGGGGCCGATACCTCAAATTATATCTCGGGTAGGGCCGGGTATGATTTGGAAAACAGCCAGAAGTTAAAAAAAATAGAGAGTAATTATATTTAATTTTTCACGTTTTAAACTTGTTCCCTATTCTAGCTGAAAAACCTGTTCTATTTTTAATTTCTGTGTCTCATGCGCATCACTTAGGAACAATACACTATTCAACGTTTTATGAACGTTCGCAAACTGTATCTAGCTAGTAGACATTTAATTTAACAAATCAGTCAAAAATGTCTATGAAAATAGATGTTTTTATTGTGTCTTAAATTTTATAGTGACGGTAATTTCTTTTAATATGGATTTTATTGGTGAATGTTTGCATGAATAGCTGATGCGCTAAGGTTAGTAAATAGAAGAGTCATAATGAGAAAACATTTTAGGCGACGGGAGGACTTTTGTTAAAAAAATGATAACATTATAAATGATATATTTTATAATTCTAGGTAAATAGTATTAGAATTGGATATTCAAAGCATCAGCTTGCCTAAGTCACAAAAGATGAGGTTAAAAATTGTATTATTCTAATTTCTTTCTTACACATTTTTAGCTTTCCATGGAGCCTCTATATTGAAAATTGGGAGGTGACAAAAAACTTTGGAAGGGAGGGGGGCTCCTTGGAGGTTGGGGAGAGGGGACTTTGGAGGTTGAGGTCCTTGATGGTTGCAGTCCTTGATGGTTAATACTCATAATCATCTCATTAGTTGATTTCTAAGGATTTCTAAGGATTGTTATAAATTTCTTTATTAAAATTCTTTTCTTGGCATCTATGTCTTTATTAGTATCAACTTTTTATATTGACAACACTTCTTAAATGTTTCTTGTGCATTAAACAGTACACAGTCAAGAACCACCCAAAAAAAAATAATATGTATATCTTAATAGAGTTAGTGTTCCCTGAGATGCCTTACCTTTTTTGTTTCTACTTTCATATCTCCTAAAATTTCAATTAATCTCTGACGTTTCCTATGTTCTGGCAACTGTGCACAGATACATTTTAAATTTCTATGAAACCTTCCAAATTTATAAAACATGTCTCATGGAGAAATTATGTCAAAAAATAACTTGTCCCGTTAGTATTTCTAACTCCCTGATAAGAAAGTTCATGATATGAAATTTTCTTACCTGATGATGTCACATGTCCCGGTTGTATTTACTGAGCGTATTTCATCACCTTCAACTCTTCTAAAGTAGGTTACTTGTCCCTTTAGAAACGGTTACCCATTTCTATAAACCTTTTTGTTATAAACTTATTTTGTTTTCTATAAACCTTTCCCTGGTATGCTATGCTGACGACATCCCAAATCTTAGTCAAACTCTTCAACGTGTCACCGAACGTTTTGGAATCCTTGAGTCGGAATATCAGAAAGTTGGGCTTAAATTCAACTCCTCCAGATCTGATATTGTCCTGCTTAATGGAAAAAAAAATTATATTTCCCCTTCCCTCCCTCTAGGATTTAGCTCTGATCACCTTATGAATCTTGGTCAGCCCATTGCTTCTTCTGTCCGAAACATCCGATAACTTCTTCTTGAAGAAACCAGATTTAGAATTTCAGCTGCCTGTTTTCCCATTATATCTTTTAAGCTTCGATTCAAACGAATTCTGTATAATTTTGTTGCCCTTCTCCATATCCTCTAAACCAAACCCATCTGGAAAGTCCTAACTAAAACTGACAAGAGTAAAATTCTAAAATCGAAATTCAAGAGTAAAGTTTTGCCAAGTGTCTGCTTCATCTGCCTCCGTGGTATAGATATTCGCTCGCTAATGCGAAATTCAAGATTGCTAACCCAGAGGTTACCGTCGCCAGACGGATATCAAAACATAATAGAAAAATTAATGGGAATTTAGATGGTTGGTCCTAAATTCTTAAGCAGTGATGTATTGTGTTTTTTTCATCTGCCTGGCTATATTTAAACTCTATTGAACTTCAAAAAGCATTTGAACTTGTTAACTACAATTTTCTAGTTGAGAAACTTGTAACTGACTTCAATATTGATTCTTTCCTAGTTAAATGGGTTGCCTCCTTTTTATCAAATAGTTCAAAGGTATTCAAATATCAGAATCATTATTCCAGCCCCCTCCATGTTCACAATGGAGTACCCCAAGGTACTCTCCTATGTCCCCATCATTTTCAAGTCATTATAAATGGTATCGCTAAAGAATTCCCCGAAAGATTGAAATTTTTGGATGTAAGTAAGCAAAGTATGTATGACGGTACTTGACGTTTAAGGTCCAAACAGGCGGTGCTGATCTCCGCTTCGTGTTCCTTCAGCCAGGAAGTGCAGTGGGAGGCAGGGGGTCAGCCATCCTGTGTATTCGCACACCCTTCCTGCTTACCTTCCCCAGATTTCTCCAGGTACGCATTCAGAGCTGGAGAACCTAGAGCTGGAACAGCTGTTGAAACCTGCTACCGAACCTTAGTAAGTAATCCTATGAGTATTTTCAGTGATATGGGAAATGACGCTGCGGAGTTGGATATGAGAGTAAACCCCTCTAAATCTATGATAATACCAATTTCTTTTCTTAAAACCTCACTCCTTTGTCTCAACCCTATCCCCCATATATTTCTGTGTCTTCCTTTAAATTACTTGGGGTTACAATGTCCTCTAATTTAAAGTGGGATATCCACGTAAAAGATATTGTCCATAGAACTAATGTGTCTATGTCTCTCCACAAGTTCTTGAGTAAATTTAACATCCTCCCCTCCCATTCTTTAATGATCTATATTTCATTTGTCCGCCAATATCTTGAATATGCTTTTCCAGTTTGGCATTCTGGCATCTCCCATGATGAATCAGAAAAAATTACTCTATTCACAAAAGAGCCCTAAGAGTAATTGTTAAAGAAGCTATGGTAACATATTCACTTCTTCTGAAAAAGACCAAGCTGGAAACTCTTGAGTAGTGAGGAGGAACGCTGTGCCTCGGTTTTGCAAAAATGCCATATTAAACTTTCGCATGGAAAACATTTTCCCCAAAAGACACTCCCCATCCAGACACCGCATACCAAGAACTGTTTCTGAACCCGTCCCTATCTTATCCCTCGTCCATTGCTTAACCTCCAGGTATTTAAAAACCTTTGTCCACTTCATTACTGATCAAATAAACCACTAGTTTTTTTGGAACTTGTGACACCAAAGTTTCTGTCCGTTTGGCTCTTTCGTTCCCTCCCCCTTGTTTATATGTTCTCTTTTAAACCTGTTTAACACTATTTTTATCTCTATCTTTTTTTGGTTTTGTTTTAATTTTTGCCTTTTTAACTTTCTTACATTTGATACCGTTTTTACTAATGAAGGACTATGCCTTTCTGATATTATTGTTTTTTTGGCATTTTTTAGCCAGTTCTTTTAGTTGTTGTGCTATTCTTATAAATTCTTTTATGACTACGAAATGTGAATTTGGCCGATCAGGGCTTTTGGTAGTAATTTTTTGAAACAAATATCTCATCTTCCTACAAAAAATATTCTACGTCATATATTTCAAACAAAAAACTTCCAAAATACATTTTGAAACATCAATCAAGGTAGCACAAACAAGATAAAACCACGATACAGCGCTAAAAAAAATTTATGTCATACGTTTCAAACGAAACAATTCCAAAATGCACTTTGCAACTTCAACTGAGGGACCACAGACAAGATAAATCAAGACACAACCCTACAAAAATATCCAAACTCATACATTTCAAACGAAATACTTCCAAAAATGCACTTTGAAATGACAGATGAGGTGGCACAGACAAGATAAAACCACGAGACAACATTAAACAAATATTCCAAGTAATACGTTTCACTTTAAACATCAACTGAGGTAGCAAAGATAAGATAAATCAAGACAAATCACTACAAAATATTCGGAGCCTTACGTTTCAGTAAAAAACTTCCAAAATTCACTTTGAAACATCAATTGATGTAGCACAAAGATGATAAACATCGAAAAAACAGTATATAAATGTTCTAAGTCATACGTCTCAGACAAAGAATTTCCAAAATGCGATTTGAAACATTAATTGACGTAGCACTGACAAGATAAGACCACTAAACAGCACTACAAAAAATATCCTAAGTCATACGTTTCAAAAGGAAAACTTCCAAAATTTGTTTTCAAACATCGACCGAGGTACCAAAAACAAGATAAAACTATGACACAATGCTACAAAATCTCTTAAACCATACGACTCAAACGAAAAACTTCCAAAATGCACTTTGAAACATCAAATGAGGTAGCACTGACAAGACAAACCACGACACATCACTAAAAAATATCTTAATTTTTGTTTCAAACGAAATACTTCCAAAAGGCACTTTCAAACATCAACTGAGGTACCACAGACAGAATAAAACACAAAAACACCTACAAAAATATTTTAATTCTTACGTTTCAAACGAAAAACTACCAAAATACACTTTGAAACATCAACGGAGGTAGCACAGACATGATACAACACACAAGCCGAGACACAACACTACAAATAAAATTCTAAGTCTTGCGTTTCAAAAGAAAAACTTCCAAAATACATTTTGAAACATTGACTGAGGTACCAAAGACAAGATAAAACCATGACACAACGCTAAAGAAATCTCTTAAACCACACGATTCAAACGAAAAACTTCCAAAATGTACTTTGAAACATCAAATGAGGTAGCACAGACAAGACAAACCACGAGACATCACTCAAAAAATATATGAATTCATAGTTTCAAACGAAAGACTTCCAAAAGGTAAATTCAAGAATCAACTGAGGTAGCACAATTAGAATAAACCACAAAATAAACCTTCAAAAATATTATAATTCTTACGTTTCAAATGAAAAACTACCAAAATGCACTATGAAACATCAACGTAGGTAGCACAGACATGATACAAGATACAAGCAAAGACACAGCACTACAAAAAGATCCTAAGTCATACGTTTCAAACAAAAAAACTTCCAAAATAAACTTTGAAACATCAAGTGAGGTAGCAGAGAAAAGATTAAGCCACAAGAAAACATTAGATAACTAAGCACTAAGATAATTCATGACTAGACACTACGAAAGTATGCTCAGTCATTCAATACAAATGAAAAACTTCAAAAACACACTTAGAAACATCAACTGAGGTAGCAGAAACATGATAACCAAGACAAAACACTACAAAAAATCCTAAGTAATACGTTTCAGACTAAAAAACTTCCAAAATGTACTTTGAAACATTCAGTGAGGTAGCAAAAACAAACTAAACCAAGACGTAACCCTACTTAAATATCCTAAGTCATACGTTTTAAAAAAAAAACTTACTGAATGCACTTTATATCATGCACTGAGGTAGCACAAATACGAGAAACCGAGAAGTAACCCTACTAATATATCCAAGTCATACATTTCAAAAGAAAAACTTCAAAAATGCACTTTGAAATAACAAATGAGGTAGCTCAGACAATATAAAACCACGAGAAAACATTAAACAAATATCCCAAGTTATATGTCTCACTTTGAAAGCTGACGTAGCACAGACAAAATAAATCGCGACACAATACTAAAAAAATATCCCAAGTCATAGATTTTTAATGAAAAACTTCCAAAATGCATTTTGAAACATCAACAGAGATAGCAGAGACAAGACAAACCAGGGCGAAACACTATGAAAAATATCCATTCATATGTTAGGAAATGCTAGGAAAATCTCTTAAGGTCATATATTTCAAACGAAAAACTTCCAAAATGCACTTTGAAAGATCAAATTAAGTAGCACAGACAAGACAAACCACAACACATCACTACAAAAATATCCTAAATCATCCTAAGCTCAAACGAAAAACTATCAAAGTGCACTTTGAAACATCAACAGAGGTGGCACAGAAATGATAACTAATGACGAAAAACTGCAAAAATATGCTAAGGCATACGTTTCAAGCTAAAAACATCCAAAATGCAATTTAAAACATCAACTGAGGTAAAAGATACATGATAGACCACGACACAATACTAGAAATGTTTTCTAAGTTATACTTTTCACAGAAAAAATTTCAAAGATTTGTTTTGAAACATCAACTGAGATAGCGCAGACAAGATAAAATCACGAAAAAACACTACAAAAAATCCTAAGTCATACGTTTCAAACACATTACTTTTTAAATACGTTTTGAAACGACATAGCACAGATAAGATAAAGCTATGAGACAACACAAAAAAATATCAAAAGTCATACGTTTCAGACGAAAACTTCCAAAATACGCTTTGAAACATCAACTGAGGTAGTACAAACAAGATAAACCTCGAAGCAACCCTACCAAAATATCCTATCTCATATATTTCAAACGAAAAACTTGCAAAATGCACTTTGAAGCTTTAACTGAGCTAGTATAGACAAGATCAAACCACTAAACAACACTACAAAGAATATCCTAAGTCATACATTTCAAACGAAAAACTTCCAAAAACCCCTTTGAAACAACAACTGAAGTAGCACGGACATGATAAACCATGACACAAAACTACAAAAAATATTCTAAGTCATACGTTTCAAACAAAAACTTACAATTGCACTAAGAAACATCAACTGAGGTAGCACAGACATGGTAAACCACGGAACAATACTAGAAATATATTCTAAGTCATATTGTTCACAAGAAAATTTTCAAAGACGCGTTTTGAAACATCAACTGAGTTAGCACAGACAAGATAATACCACGAAATAATACTACAAAAAATATCCTAAGTCATACATTTTAAACAAAATACTTCAAAAATGCGTTTTGAACCGTCAATTGAGGTAGCACAGACAAGATTGAACCGCGACACAGCTCTACAAAAATATTTTAAATCATACATTTAAGTCATCAAATGAAAATTCCAAACTGCTCTTTGAAAAATAAAATGAGGTAGTCAGACAAGACAATCCACGACACATCAATACAAAAATATCTTAATTCATAGTTTCAAACGAAGAACCTCCAAAAAGTACTTTAAATCAACAACTGAGGTAGCACAGTAAAGAGAAACCACAACACAGCCCTAAAAAATCCTAAGGCACAGGTTTCAAACGAAAAACTTCCAAAATGTACTTTGAAACATCAACTGAGGTAGCAGAAACGTGATACAACACACAAGCCGAGACACAACACTACAAAAAATCCTAAGTCTTGCGTTTCAAAAGAAAAACTTCCAAAATACGTTTTGAAACATTGACTGAGGTACCACAGACAAATAAAACCATGACACAACGCTACAAAAATTTCTTAGACCATACGATTCAAACGAAAAACCTCCAAAATGTACTTTGAGACATCAAATGAGGTAGCACAGACAAGACAAACTACGAAACATCACTAAAAAAATATCTTAATTCATAGTTTCAAACGAAAGACTTCCAAAAGGCAATTTCAAAAATCAACTGAGGTAGCACAGACAGAATAAACCACAAAATAAACCTACAAAAATATTATAATTCTTACGTTTCAAACGAAAACTACCGAAATGCACTTTGGAACATCAACGGAGGTAGCACAAACATGATACAACATACAAGCAAAGACACAACACTACAAAAAGATCCTAAGTCATACGTTTCAAACGAAAAAACTTCCGAAATAAACTTTAAAACATCAAGTGAGGTAGCAAAGACAAGATTAAGCCACGAGACAAAATTAGATAACTCAAAAGCATTAAGATAATTCACGATTAGACACTACAAAAATATGGTATGTCATACGTTTCAAATGAAAAACTTCCAAAATACACTTAGAAACATCAACTGAGGTAGCAAAAACATGATAACCAAGACACAACACTAATAAAAATCCTACGTAATACGTTTCAAACGAAAAAAACTTCCAAAATGTGCTTTGAAACATTCAGTGAGGTAGCAAAAACAAAATAAACCAAGACGTAACCCTACTAAAATATCCTAAGTCATAAGTTTCAAACGAAAAACTTGCAGAATGCACTTTGAAACATGAACTGAGGTAGCACAAATATGATAAACCAAGACGTAACCCTACAAAAATATCCAAGTCATACATTTCAAAAGAAAAACTTCAAAAATGCACTTTGAAATAACAAATGAGGTAGCTCAGACAATATAAAACCACGAGAAAACATTAAACAAATATCCCAAGTTATATGTCTCACTTTGAAACATCAGCTGACGTAGCACAGACAAAATAAATCACGACACAATACTACAAAAAATCCCAAGTCATAGATTTCAAATGAAAAACTTCCAAAATGCACTTTGAAACATCAACAGAGATAGCACAGACAAGACAAACCAGGGCAAAACACTATGAAAAATATCCATTCATATGTTAGGAAATGCTAGGAAAATCTCTTAAGGTCATATATTTCAAACGAAAAACTTCCAAAATGCACTTTGAAAGATCAAATTAAGTAGCACAGACAAGACAAACCACAACACATCACTAAAAAATATTCTAAGTCATAGTTTCAAACGAAAAACTATCAAAGTGCACTTTGAGACATCAACAGAGATGGCAGAGAAATGATAACTAATGACTAGAAACTGTAAAAATATGCTAAGTCATACGTTTCAAGCTAAAAACATCCAAAATGCAATTTACAACATCAACTGAGGTAAAAGAGACATGATAAACCACAACACTTTACTAGAAATATATTCTAAGCTATACTTTTCACAGGAAAAAATTCAAAAATGTGTTTTGAAACATCAACTGAGATAGCACAGACAAGATAAAATCACAAAACAGCACTACAAAAAATCCTAAGTCATACGTTCCAAACGCAATACTTCAAAAATACGTCTTGAAACGACATAGCACAGATAAGATAAAGCTACGAGATAACACAAAAAAATATCAAAAGTCATACGTTTCAAACAAAAAACTTCCAAAATACACTTTGAAACATCAACTGAGGTAGCACAAACAAGATAAACCTCGAAGTAACCCTACCAAAATATCCTATCTCATACATTTCAGACGAAAAACTTGCAAAATGCACTTTGAAACATTAACTGAGCTAGTATAGATAAGATCAAACCACTAAACAACACTACAAAGAATATCCTAAGTCATACATTTCAAACGAAAAACTTCCAAAAAGCCCTTTGAAACAACAACTGAAGTAGCACGGACATGATAAACCATGACACAACACTTCAAAAATATACTAAGTCATTCGTTTCAAACAAAAACTTACAAATTGCACTAAGAAACATCAACTGAGGTAGCACAGACATGGTAAACCACGGAACAATACTAGAAATATATTCTAAGTCATACTGTTCACACTAAAATTTTCAAAAACGCATTTTGAAACATCAACTGAGTTAGAACAGACAAGATAATACACGAAATAATACTACAAAAAATATCCTAAGTCATACATTTTAAACAAAATACTTCAAAAATGCGTTTTGAACCGTCAATTGAGGTAGCACAGACAAGATTGAACCACAACAAAGCTCTAAAAAATTATTTTAAATCATACATTTAAGTCATCAAATGAAAATTCCAAACTGCTCTTTGAAAAATAAAATGAGGTAGTCAGACAAGACAATCCACGACACATCAATACAAAAATATCTTAATTCATAGTTTCAAACGAAGAACCTCCAAAATGTACTTTAAATTAACAACTGAGGTAACACAGTAAAGAGAAACCACAACACAGCCCTAAAAAATCCTAAGGCACAGGTTTCAAACGAAAAACTTCCAAAATGTACTTTGAAACATCAACTGAGGTAGCATAGACGTGATACAACACACAAGCCGAGACACAACACTACAAAAAAATCCTAAGTCTTGCGTTTCAAAAGAAAAACTTCCAAAATGCGTTTTGAAACATTGACTGAGGTACCACAGACAAGATAAAACCATGACACAACGCTACAAAAATTTCTTAAGCCATACAAATGAAACAAAAAACTTCCAAAATGTACTTTGAGACATCAAATGAGGTAGCACAGACAAGACAAACCTCGAAACATCACTAAAAAAATATCTTAATTCATAGTTTCAAACGAAAGACTTCCAAAAGGCACATTCAAACATCAACTGAGGTAGCAAAGACAAAATAAACCACAAAATGAACCTACAAAAATATTCTAATTCTTACGTTTCAGACGAAAACTACCGAAATGCATTTTGGAACATGATACAACGTAGGTAGCACAAACATGATACAACATACAAGCGAAGACACAACACTACAAAAAGATCCTAAGTCATACGTTTCAAACGAAAAAAACTTCCAAAATAAACTTTTAAACATCAAGTGAGGTAGCAAAGACAAGATTAAGCCACGAGACAAAATTAGATAACTCAAAAGCATTCAGATATTTCACGACTAGACACTACAAAAGTATGCTCAGTCATTCGTTACAAACGAAAAACTTCGAAAACACACTTAGAAACATCAACTGAGGTAGCAAAAACATGATAACCAGGAGAAAACACTAAAAAAAATCCTAAGTAATACGTTTCAAACGAAAAAAACTTTCAAAATGGACTTTGAAACATTGAGTGAGGTAGCAAAAACAAGCAAAACCACGTCGTAAACCCTACTTAAATATCTTAGGTCAAACGTTTTAAAAAAAGACCTTACAGAATGCACTTTAAAACATCAACTGAGGTAGCAGAAATACGATAAACCAAGACGTAACCCTACAAAAATATCCAAGTAATAAATTTCAAACGAAAAACTTCAAAAATGCAGTTTGAAATAACAAATGAGGTAGCTCAGACAATATAAAACCACGAGAAAACATTAAACAAATATCCCAAGTTATATGTCTCACTTTGAAAGCTGACGTAGCACAGACAAAATAAATCACGACACAATCCTACAAAAATATCCCAAGTCATAGATTTCAAATGAAAAACTTCCAAAATGCACTTTGAAACATCAACTGAGATAGCAGAAACAAGACAAACCAGGGCAAAACACTATGAAAAATATCCATTCATATGTTAGGAAATGCTAGGAAAATCTCTTAAGGTCATATATTTCAAACGAAAAACTTCCAAAATGCACTTTGAAAGATCAAATGAAGTAGCACAGACAAGACAAACCACAACACATCACTACAAAAATATCCTAAATCATCCTAAGCTCAAACGAAAAACTATCAAAGTGCACTTTGAAACATCAACAGAGGTGGCAGAGAAATGATAACTAATGACTAGAAACTGTAAAAATATGCTAAGTCATACGTTTCAAACTAAAAACATCCAAAATGCAATTTAAAACATCAACTGAGGTAAAAGATACATGATAAACCACAACACTTTACTAGAAATGTGTTCTAAGTTATACTTTTCACAGAAAAAATTTCAAAGATTTGTTTTGAAACATCAACTGAGATAGAACAGACAAGATAAAATCACGAAACAACACTACAAAAAATCCTAAGTCATACGTTTCAAACACAATACTTCAAAAATACGTTTTGAAACGACATAGCACAGATAAGATAAAGCTACGATACAACACAAAAAAATATCAAAAGTCATACGTTTCAGACGAAAACTTCCAAAATACGCTTTGAAACATCAACTGAGGTAGTACAAACAAGATAAACCTCGAAGCAACCCTACCAAAATATCCTATCTCATATATTTCAAACGAAAAACTTGCAAAATGCACTTTGAAACATTAACTGAGCTAGTATAGATAAGATCAAACCACTAAACAACACTACAAAGAATATCCTAAGTCATACATTTCAAACGAAAAACTTCCAAAAAGCCCTTTGAAACAACAACTGAAGTAGCAGGGACATGATAAACCATGACACAACACTTCAAAAATATACTAAGTTATACGTTTCAAACAAAAACTTACAAATTGCACTAAGAAACATCAACTGAGGTAGCACAGACATGGTAAACCACGGAACAATACTAGAAATATATTCTAAGTCATACTGTTCACACTAAAATTTTCAAAGATACGTTTTGAAACATCAACTGAGTTAGCAAAGACAAGATAATACCACGAAATAATACTACAAAAAATATCCTAAGTCATACATTTTAAACAAAATACTTCAAAAATGCGTTTTGAAGTGTCAATTGAGGTAGCACAGACAAGATTGAACCGCGACACAGCTCTACAAAAATATTTTAAATCATACATTTAAGTCATCAAATGAAAATTCCAAACTGCTCTTTGAAAAATAAAATGAGGTAGTCAGACAAGACAATCCACGACACATCAATACAAAAATATCTTAATTCATAGTTTCAAACGAAGAACCTCCAAAATGTACTTTAAATTAACAACTGATCTAGCACAGTAAAGAGAAACCACAACACAGCCCTATAAAATCCGAAGGCACAAGTTTCAAACGAAAAACTTCCAAAATATACTTTGAAACATCAACTGAGGTAGCAGAGACAAGATAAACCGCGTCAAAACCATATAAAAAAATCTTAAGTCATACGTTTCAAACGAAAAACTTCCAAAATGCAATTTAAAAACACTAAGTGAAGAAGCAAAGTTAAGAAAAACCACAACAAAACCATACTAAAATATCTTAGCTCAGACTTTTCAAACAAAAAAATTCCAAAATGCAGTTTGAAACATCAACTGAGGTATCACAGACATGATAAACATCGACACAACCCTACAAACATATTCCAAGTCATACGTTTCAAACGAAAATCATCCAAAATGCAATTTGAGACACCAACTGTGGTAGCACGGGCAAGGTAAACCCCAAAATAACACTAAAAAATATACTAAGTCATAAGTTTTAAAATAAAACTTGCAAAATGCTCAAATAATCATGAACTTAGGAAGCAGAGACATGATAAAACCACGAGACAACATTAAAAAAATATCCCAACACGTATTTTTCAAATAAAAACTTCCAAAATGCACTTTGAAACATAAACTGAGGCAGTGCAGACAAGATAATTCACTACATAACACTAAAAAATATCCTAAGTCATACGTTTTGAACAAAAAACTTCCAAAATGAACTCTAAAACATCAACTGAGTTAGCAGAGACATGATAAACGACGATGAAACACTACAAAAATATCCTAAGTGATACGTTTCAAATAAAAAACGTTCAAAATGCACTTTGAAACATCAAGTGAGGAGGCAAGTAAACAGACTCTCCAATGTATTTCTAAGAAATTTACGATCCATAAAAACTTTGTCCCTTATTCACTTATATCAGACAAAATAAGAAGCAGTGCCATAGACTTTTTTCTCTTAATCTTATCCGTGCGATCAATACACTAGCTTCGACAAAGATACTTTAGATTCCGTTTAGGTTCTTCCACTTACTGATTATAAAGTAACTTAATCAGTGTTGTACTCCTCTTCTCATTTATTAAGCTCAAAGCTTTGTTAAGCTTGGGTTGGGATATGTCAAAGCCTTGACTGTTCTTGATACCAAATCTTCTTAAGTGGCTCTTGATTTGGTTGGATTAGGTATTACACTTGAAATCTAGCCTCAAACCCATGGAGTGGCTCTCCTTAATGCTGTTATGAGTGGATTGAACCTGCCGGTTGTTATCTGTTTCCAGAATCTATATTGTAGACTAAGTATCCGACTCAAGCTACATATTGACAAAAGTTATCACCCCCTTCGGTCCCTTTCATTCATTCCAGTCAAGAAAGGAGCCCTTTAAGGACCAGTCAACTTTCCTTAATTTTTAATAAATGTATGCTAATGCTCAATATTAGTAACTATTTTCACTAATTCTCTTTTATGATAAACTGTCTTTGGTATGTTGTACGGAAAAAAATCTAAGCAGTAGGCAAAACCTTCAGCCAATACTTGGAATTTTTAAGATCCTAGAAATTGAATACCAGAAACTTCGACTTCAGCTCAATTCTTCAAAATAGGATTTAATTCAATTTAATTTGGAAATGGACTCTTGCAGTCCTGCCATAGCACTTAGTTCTAGATGTGTCCAACCTGTTAGTCACCTTATTTTTTAGGTCTATTTATGGGTCGTCAACTTAATAATTTATTGTATTTTGTGTTTTTTATGGGTTTCATTATTTGTTGATTGTTATTTGTGATAGTTTTAGGCTTGGAAGTTTTTTTAATTTTATTTCTGCTTATTTTTTTGTAAATGATTTTCTTTGCTTTTTCTTTGAAGGGGAGAATAAGTTATGTACTCTAGTTTCTCTTACTTTATTAATGAGAGGGTCTTTCTAATGGAAAAAAAGATATTTATATTTTTTAAATTCTTTCTATAGGAATCAATAGTTTGTCTTTCTTATTGTAGGTAGGAGAAACTTTCTCAATAATTTTTGGCAACAAGCACCCTTTTGAAAATAGTTATTTAATTATATACATCGGAAAAAAGTATTAAATGTTCAATTTAGTTTAATACTCTCTTAAGTAAGCATGAAAAATAAAAATTAATATCCCTCCCAAGTATTTCCATCTATGCTCGTTGACAACTTGGGTGACTTCTTCACTGTATATGCACATAGTATGATTTTTATGTTCTTGAGTCCTCATGTTTTGTACTTTATTAAGTTGATACAAAATATTAAACTTAATATCATTCCCGATAAATTCTATCTCTGCTCTTTGTTGACCTCGATATACTTTCTTGACTGTGTATGCACATATTATGTTTTGTATGTTCCTGGGTCCTTGAGGGAACCCACATTTGCAATAGCAAAAGTTTTTTTTGGAGTTTGAAGGAACGAACTATAATAAAAGAAATAGTGAATTACAATACTATTACAAAGTTTTGAAGAAGGAATTACCTTTAAAAGTCCCGTAAGTAGGATCTAATTTCGGGAGTAGCAGTATTAGCATAAGTACTAGTACACAAACATCACCTTTTGTTTCCTTCCACATCCCCTCAACAGACGCTTATACCTTCAACTTTATGTCATAAACCGTTCCTGAAATATATCTGGTAAGTTCTCTTAACAACCTTTTTCACATAGTCTGTATTGATCTAGTTTAATTCTGTTTCATTATTTCCAAAAATTTTCACCTTAGTGCCCTTCCTTTTAGCAGCAGTAGTAATACCATTAATAATAGTAGTAGCAGTAATAGTAATAGCAGTAGAATTAGCATTAGTAGCATTAGCAATAGCAGCAGCAGTAGTTGTAGCCATAGTAGTAGCAATAGCAGTATCAGTGGTAGTAGCAGTTGTAGTAGTAATAAAAAGCATTAGTATTAGTAGTATAAGAAGAAGCATTAGCAAGCAATAACATCGAGTAGAAGTAATTTCGTTTGGTTAAAATTTTATATCAACGCTCCCTAAAAATTTTATGTCAATACCATTAACCATTAACCATGTTAATACTCGCCCCAGAAGCAATATTTTCAGTGGCAGTAGTGGTAGTAGTTTTAGCAGGATCATTAGTGGTAGTGGTATTAGTTGTAATAGTAGTAGTAATAGTATTAGTAGTAGTAGTAGTAGCAACAGTAACAGCAGCATTAGCGGTCAAATAATGTCTTTTTGGTCAATTATTCATCCCTCTCATCATTTCCTGGAATGTCCTGAATTAATACAATGCTTCATTCCTGAGTAAAGCCCTTTTTACATCCCTCTGATGATGCCCCGGAAAGTATCACCGTGATACGGTAAGCTGTTAAAAAAATATTGCTGATACACTTATTGACCCCTTTTTGAAGTTCTTGTCCTCTTAATGCTCTGAGTCTTAAAAAAGCTGAAATATAAGTAGCTATTTAATTAGTTTAGCAGTAGTAGTAGCAATAGTAATAGCATTCACATATTGGGTTTTGGTTAATCGATTTCCCCCTTTATATAGATGTAGATATATTTCTCACAAAAGGCTCATGGGCCATGGATAATACAATGGATAAAACACTTTTGAAAATAACACTACGACAGAAAACCCTCCCTTTGTTTCATCCCCATATATAAAATTTTCCAAATTTATAATATCCACTTTGCAACTACTTCTTATTTTGTTTTCTAAACACCTTCTATCCTTGACTTCCCTCCCAAAACTTTCCCTACTAAGTACCTTCAGTTCTTCACAATAACGCAAAAATTGTTCTAAATCTTCAGACTCCCCGCACATCGGACAAGAGAACCACTCCGTACCTAACCCTCCCTAAATACTTTCTTCTCCCCCCAAGCGGCATAAAATTCCTTTTTATTGATAAGACCTATTTTAAAGTATCATTTTGGAGCCCAAAGTTTAGAAATATTACTTCTCCCCAATATTTTTTTAATATTTCTATATATTCCAAGGGATCGTGACTTAGCCTTGTCTTCTTGCAAAATCTGGATCTTTTAATCTCGTAGCACTTTTTCCACAGCTTTTGCAATCAGTCCTGTTTCCATCTCTGGTACAATACCGTCATTACACCAGCCTGATAACCCACATTTGCCTATTATACTCTTATTTTGCGCAGGCAAAGATTAAATTCTTTTGTCCAATAATATTTCATTCAAAGTATTTTTTGTTAACCGACAATCTGGCATAGCAATTATTTTTCCCCAATAACCTACCATACGTAATAGCCGCTTATTTCTTAGGCTAAAGAGATCCAGGTTACCCTTTTTAACAATGCTATTAAACTTTTTATCTAGCCCTATTAATCTTTTAAAATAAGCTATAGCTGTATCCTCTGTAGCTGTATCCTCTCCATTTCCATCCCCCCTTTTGTGTCCCCCTATATTTGCCCCATAATGTGAAGCAGGTTCTAATCTACTTGCAAAAATACACTTTTTTAGCTTGATATCCATTACTCCTATATCCTTAATACAATTATTTAAAAATATGTCAGTTAAACTTTTACCTTTACTTAACATTAGATTTATGTTTCTTATCCACTTACCATTTGGAACAAGTTTACAGCCTAGGTAAGCATACTCTTTCACTACTTTTATAACTCCCCTCTCGTAAGTAAAATTGTCTTCAGATGTCTCCGCTTCCCTTGCAAAAACCATTACTGCTGACTTCTCTAGATTTAAAACCAGTCCCTTTTCCTTAAAATACTTTTCTACACTCTCTAATGCATGCTGCAGAATCTTTACTATTTGCCAATAAAGCCATATCATCGGCGTTCAGAGGTGCGGAAATTTTTTTATCAAATAATTGCAATTCACTTACTTTTTTTCCCTTAAATAGCTTTCAATGCCGTTAATATAAAACGAATACAACTTCGGAGACGTCTGTCTCCCAAGGTCTGTCAGAAAGGTCTGTCAGAAAGGTCTGGAAATTATGTCTTTGAAGATAACGAATCCCCCCAGCCCCCAGGGCAATGGTTGTAAGTTGTGCCCTGGGGACATATATGATTTAGGATTTTTATGGAAAGTTGTGGCACGGGTTATGGTAGAGAAATATCAAAGTCGCCCATATCGACTGTTTTAAAGGTGACAAAACAGATATAGGCTAAGGACATTATGAAAAAATTAAGCTTTTAAGTTCAAAGTTACATTCAAAGTTTTTACCCAGATAACTGACGAATTTTGTGATACGGTATTTGAAGTTTTGTATGCAGTAATGCTCGATGAAAAAAAACTGATAATTTTTATAATTGCTTATCTTAAGAATACATAGCTAATAGATACTTCAACTACTCGTATTATGCAAGGGTTCAGAAACACCACAGCCATTTCATTTCTATCAGATTTCGACTTCTCTTGATGAATAACGAAGAATAACAGTTTCCAGTCAGCGACATGTGAATTTCTGAACTCATGAATAGGCTCGAATCTGTTGTAAATTTAAGCTGTGATGTGAGAAAGATTGATGAAAACATTAATGTTTGTGGTCAACATTGATCGCGCCACAGACATTTTACTGGTGGCAGGGCGGCAGCGCGATGTATTGGCCCCGCCGCCACCGGTCCTTAGGTAGAAAAAGATCACGGCTGCGAGTTTACGGTTGTGGTTCCTACGAAGATTGACACAAAAGTGAGCACCCCCCCCCCCTAAAATGTATGCTTCCAATTCAGTTAACCTTTTGTGTCGAAGCTACTCGCCTGGCATGGGCGCCCCCCGGACATTATGAAAAAAACAGACCCATTACAATGGGTCCACAACAAAATGCTATAAGCAAAGGAAAGACATTTGTTGATCCACATTTAAAGAATTTTTGGTAGAGAAAGGGAAATGAAGGAAAGGTCGTGTATTTTTTCTCCAGTTTTTAGTTCTTCAGATTAACCAGATTCAAAGACCAATGACGGGGGGGGGGGATAACAAGTCTAGATTTATCCTAAAAAAGAAGCAAATTTTAAAGCATTACAGTTTAACCTAGACAAACCTAATTACCTTGACCTTGTTTGCTTACGATTAGGCCTATAGTTTACAATGTTGTATAAGTTTTAAGCAATTACTAAGCACTGCATACTTACTGTTTTTTGTTGAAATAAATAAAAAAAAGTAATATGAAGGATAACAAAATAGAATGGAAAATAAAATAAATTCTATTTATAGTATCATATATATATAGTGATAAA
This sequence comes from Artemia sp. Qi Xiang Cuo, assembly GCF_049724085.1. Classification (NCBI taxonomy): domain Eukaryota; kingdom Metazoa; phylum Arthropoda; class Branchiopoda; order Anostraca; family Artemiidae; genus Artemia; species Artemia sp. Qi Xiang Cuo. The sequence continues at coordinate 1,539,332 of NW_028300808.1, forward strand.
ATAAATTAATATAAAAATTAAAAAATTAATATAATAAATAAATTTTAATATAAAAGGTCAAATAAAAAAGTAATAAAATAATTAAAGATGAATAAACAAAGTGAAAGCTACTCATAAAACCGAAAAAATTGCCTCAGGTGATAGTTTGAACCAACATTACCACCATCTACATTTTTTCCTTAAGGAAAAAATTAGATATGCAGATATCTTAGATATTTAGCGAGGTAGAGAAGGATCACGGTTACAAGATTAACACGAATGTGAGCCCCCCCCCCCCAAAAATGTATATTTTTTATTCAGTAGCCTTTTGTGACGAAGCAACTCGCCTGGCATGAGCACCCATAAGGGAGGGGGGCAGGAGAGGGCACCAGTCCCCTCGTGGCTGAATGATACTGCCTTTTTTAATATTTTTGTTTTAAGATTTCTATTATATAGCATTAAAAGTGCTAGTTAAGAAATATATGAAAGAATCTCTATTATTGAAATTGTTTCAAAATTTAAAGATGTAGACAGAACTACAAATGTATTTTTATAAAACTACATGATTTTGGCCAGAATCCCTCTAGCACGACAGTTTAAAATATACGAATTCGCATACAAATTAAATACGAATTCGCAAACACACATGGATCTATCTTATATTTTCTAAAAGTACGTGTACAAAAGTTTACTAACAACAAAAAAAGTCAATTTCTAGGATTCAAATTCCTAGAAAAAACATGTTTTCTGAAAGGTCTGTCAGAAAGGTCTGGAAATTATGTCTTTGAGGATAACAAATCCCCCCAGCCCTCAGGGCAAGGGTTGTAAGTTGTGCCCTGGGGACATATAGGATTTTTATAGAAAGTTGTGGCACGAGTTAAGGTCAAGAAATATTAAAGTTGCCCATTTTGACTGTTTTAAAGGTGAAAAGACAGATATAGGCTAAGGGCATTATGGAAAAATTAAGCTTTTAAGTTCAAAGTTAGATTCAAAGTTTTTATCCAGATAACTGACGAATTTTGTGATACGGTATTTGAAGTTTTGTAAGCAGTAATGCTGGATGAAAAAAAAACTACTAATTTTGATAATTGTTTATGTTAAGAATACATACAACCAAGTACAACCTTTTTTTACCCTTTTTTTACCCTTAAATAGCTTTCAATGCCATTAATATACAACGAATACAACTTCGGAGACAAAGTACAACCTTGTTTTACCCCTAACCTGCTAAATATTTCCCTCAATGTTTCCTTACCAACCCGCACAACAAAGTTTACCGTAAAATATATTTGCAATAAAATTCACATTAACTGGCGCAGTAATCCTAAGTAAATCAAACATTGCATATTAATTTCCCTATTTACACTATCGAAAGCACCTTTTAAGACCAAAAAGGCTGCAAACAACTTACCCTCTTTTTTCCTGGTATATTTCCTAATTAGACGGGATAAAGTAAAATTTGATCTATAATACTATAATTGTCACGAAATTCTGCTTGTATTTGATAACTTTCTGTGATTTTTCTAGCCAATTAACAAATCTATTTTCTAACACTTTTGCAAAAAGCTTGCTTACGCCATTGCCCAAACTGATCATGAGGCAATTCCTGAGATCAATGCTATCCTTTTTTTATATAACGGTATGGTGACCGATGTATTCCATTGCTCTGGCCATTGGGGGCTGTTGATAATGGACGAAAATGTTAAAACGATGATTTGATTGACCCTAATTTTTGCCCATTTCCATGTATGCTTTTAGATTCCATCTAAACCAGGAGCTCAATTAACCTTCATTGTTTTAATGGTATTAACTATTTCATCCTCGGTGACGGATTTTAACGATTTGTATTCCTTTTCCATCATCGGTCTCTCTGTAATTTCTTCCTCAAACGTGTCCCCACATATTAAATTTCCATTGGATGTGTAGCTCCTGATTTATTATTCTTTGTTTTCTAAGTAGTCTGGCCATCTTGTTGCATCGATTGCGCCTTTTTTCAATTCAGCTTTTTCAATCTCAAACTTCCTTTTTTTACCTTTATGAGATTCTTATATTCATTTCTCTCCCTCTTGTAATTCTGATACAGTTGTTGAAAATCACTTCCTTCTTTATTTAATGTCAATACCTTCAGTGCCTCTCAAATTTTCTCCCTTTTATTCCTATAATCTTCATCATAGAATGTCCTAATATTCTGGTTCCATCTATTTTTGCAAATTTTCTCTCCCGTGCCATAAACTACCCTACCCAGAATCTCTAACGCTGAATCAACATTCCCTTATTGGGCTAATTCTAGACTACTATAAAGTAAATCTTGATTACTTAATTCCGTCAATAATTCTTCAAAATTATTCTGATAATTTTCCTCCACTCCTAGTCTTTTATGAATTCCACCCCCTGGATGAAATCTACTTTTACTACTATGCTCCTTAATTGTTGAGGCTGCTTCCAAAACCTCTAAAGTTGCACTGATAGGAAAGTTATCGGAACCTACGACCATTAATTCACCAAAATCAAACATCCTTTCACTCAAAAACAGACTAGTTAAAATATAATCAATTATGCTTGGATAATCCCCTGACAAACAAGTAAACTCCGCCCCCCCCCCCGATTGTTATCATTTCCAAATCTACCATTTAATATCATTAAATTTTCATACCCACAAAATACTAGCAAATGTTTACCCCAGTTTTTTCTGCGACGGGTGTGGTCCCCACTTGTCATCTGTGGGAGAATTGTAACAACATCATCTAAATTAACAGTGGATATATCATCATGAACAGAACCCAAAATCCGTAAAATTTCTACACACGCCCCCATATAAGAATTAAAGTCCCCAGAAAACAAAAACTATGATTCAAAAACTTACTTAAAACCTACATTTTTCATATTCTAAAATTGACCATGTATCCTCTTCGAAAATAGAGCTTGTTTCTGGGGGAATAAAAACAGCACAAAAATTAACCGGAATGAAAGCAAAACACACTCTAAGCCAAGCCAAGTTACAAGATTTACTTTTTAACCTGTACATCTTTGTAGTCGCACTAAAATTCTTGGACACTAAAATTGCTATTCCACCATATATTCTACTATTTTTAGATTGCTTTTTTATGTACTCCGTAATACTCGTATCCCTTAAAGTCTTTTGGTTCTTTTAGTCCTGTTTTAACTAAGCATGGCAAGTCAATTTTTCCTTTTTCTTTTGCTAATAGATGTTCCCATTTTTCATTGCTAACCCCTTGGTTGTTCCATTGCACTATTTTGAAGCTCTTTTTATATTCATGGCCCATCTTATCCTATGTACTTACAACGACACGACTGCCAGAACCCGAGCCCCAAGTTTGCACTTTTGTCACTGACCCAGTCGGCTGGTCGTACTGCATATAGATATTATGTTCCCCTTTCAATCCGTATTTGCAATTTTCAATGACTGCGTCCACCTCCTCTTTACCTAGAGTTCCAATTGCAATTTTTTGTGGAGCATCAATATCTCTAAATCTGATGTATAAGGCTGGTTGTATTGATCTTGTTACCCAAATATCAACTTGTTTTATGCCATTTTCAATTAAAACGTTATTTCTCGTTAAAAGTTTTTTACTCACCTCCCTCACTGCCGGCGGAGCATCATCGGTTATGAAAACCTTCGCAAAAATTACTACTTTTTTGTTTTTTAATCTTTCCGTGTTTTTCAAAATCAATGTTCTTGTTTCCAAATTCTTTATTTCCATCACTGTAATACCATCCGGTATTAACTTCTTAAATCCCGTTTTCGCTTGTTTTTCATCGTTCACTATCATGTTCCAAATCATAATGTTCTTTTCCCTTTCCCTACTTTCTAGTTTCATTAGACTTTATTTACTCCACTCAACTTTTTTTATATTTGGGCACTATCATTTAGAATTGTGGATATTGTACTCTTTACAGCATTAGTCTCTTTTTCAATTTCACCCATTCTCCGTGCTAATGCCGCCAGTTCTTCATAGGACCCCTCCAGCACACCGAGTCTAGATTCTATGGCTTTAACAGAAGATCTCAGGTCATGTAACGATGTCAAATTAGACTCTACAACTGTTAAAATCGTCGATATATTGTCAGCTAGTGATCTTATAGTGATCTTTTAAATTTTATGTGACTCCGGTGAGAAATTCAAAACAGAGGAGTCTGAAACAGAAATGTTAGCAGGCTGACTTTGTTCACCTTGTTTTGCCACCTTCCATTTCCTCGGCATCTTAAATCCAAATTGACGTTACTTTTTCACCAATCTCCGAGCGAAGTATAATTTATAGCTCTTTAAGAGCTGGGAAATTTAAGCTACTTCGTATAAATTAATTCCAAGTCATGCCAGGTTCGTGTATTCAATTCAAGAAAATTCAATTCAAGCAAAATAACTGGTTTCACTGTCAGGTTTGTACTGAGATTTAATCCTAATACGAGTAGGCCTACACTCCTCGAAAGCTTAAATGATACTAATTTCATATCATTGGAAGTTCCAAATTAATAAACCAATGCATTTTGGATATACGCCCTTTTGAAAACCTCTATGCAGACAGTGGGAGTGTGGAAGAATCCTTGTTAAAAAACTAAGGTTTTGCGATATGTATATCATAATAACGATAGACAGGCCGAGGTAAAACGAACCAAACAAGTTGGAAATGATAGTGATTATTATTAAGTTTTTGATTTTTACATGGATAAGGTCAGGTAAAACGAACAAAAAATTAAAAATGATACTGATGATTATTAAGTTTTCGATTTTGACAAATATAAGGTCATCAATACCTACCATACCTTCGAAAAATAAAAACATAGACTAGATAAATGGTTGCAAGAAAAAGACATTTTTGTCCTACCTCCTTAACAATAAAAAGAAATAAAGGTTCGGCGATATGTCTTTCATAATGACAAAAGAAAATGCAAAGTCAAAAAAGAATATTATGTCCCCCAACCTGAACAATTAAAAGAAAGAAAGGTTCGGTGAAATGTCTTTCATAATAATTAAAAACAAACCGAGACGAAACAAGAAGTTTTAGTCCCACCACCTCAACAATTTGAAGAAAAAAAAGGTTTGGTGATATATATTTCAAAAGGACAGAAGACAAGCCAATGCTGAAGAAGAAAATTTTGTTCCACCACCTGAGCAATTAAAAAAAACAAAGGTTTGGTGATATATCTTTCATAATGGCGGAAGAGAACCCGAGGCAAAAGTTAAAGGTTCAATAAAAAAATAATTTTACTGAGCCACTACGACTAATCTAAGGTCAATTTGGCCGTTAAGACATCAAGAAAAGGCTCACATTTTCTGTGTTTTGAAGACAAGCGACAGTGAGAATCTATAGCTCCATTTTCAACTCAGGAAAGGATAAAACTGATCCTGTACTGGGTAGTGGTGTCTACAGAGTCCCGTGTTTTTGTGGAAAATTTCACATCGGTAGGACCCATCAACAACTAGGTGAACGTTTTCTTTTAGCACTAAATTTCAATAGATAAGTCCCTGAGATTAAAAAAATAAGAGTAACAACATTGATTCGGCATTAGCTTCGCATATTTTCGTAAATCCAACCCATCTGTTTCTTTTCGACGAGGCAACCTTAATATCAACTTTAAATGGCCAACCACAAACTTTTAAAGAGGTAATTGAGATAAAAAAAATACATGAGCCAAAATTTAGTAATCAATAGAGATACTGGAGATATTTCATTAAGCCCAATTAACGACAGTTTAATTTTGAAGGACTCAATCAATACTTTCACCCGGTATAGCTTATATATATATAACTACAACAAACTACTGAAATGTTGTAAACTACAACAAAACACTACTGAAATATTCCAACTCTGGCATTTCAATGAAAGAAGTCCGCAATGAACGTTGAAAATCAAGAGAATGTAACTGCGACAAGGTAAACCATGACAAAACACTACTGAAATAATCCAACTCTTGTATTTCAATGAATGAAACCCGCAATGAACGTTGAAAATTAAGAGAATGTAACTGTGACACGGTAAATCACAACAAAAAACTACTTAAATATTCCCACTCTTGCATTTCAATGAAAGAAATCCACCATTAAGTTTGAAATATCAAGACAATGTAACAATGACAATGTAAACCATAACAAAACACTACTGAAATAGTCCACCCCTTGAATTTCAATGAAAGAAATTCAAAATGAACTTTTGAACTTTGAAAAATCACGAGAATGTAACTGTGACATGGTAAACCACAACAAAACACTACTGAAATGTTCCATCTCATGCATTTCAATGAAAGAAATTCAAAATGAACTTTGAAAAATCATAAGAATGTAACTGTGACAAGGTAAACCACGACAAAACACTACTGAAATGTTCCAGCTCTTGCATTTCAATGAAAGAAATCTAAAATGAACTTTAAAAAATCAAGAGAATGTAACTGCGACAAGGTAAACTACAACAAAACACTACTGAAATATTCCAAATCTTGCATTTCAACGAATGAAATTCAAAATGAAATTTGAAAAATCAAGAGAATGTAACTGCGACATGGTAAACCACGACAAAACACTACTGAAATAATCCATCTCTTGCATTTCAAAGAAAGAAATTCAAAATTAACTTTGAAAAATCAAGAAAATGTAACTGCAACAAGGTAAACTACAACAAAACACTACTGAAATATTCCAACTCTTGCATTTCAATTAAAGAAATTCAAAATGAACTTTGAAAAATCATAAGAATATAACTCTGACAAGGTAAACCACGACAAAACACTACTGAAATGTTTCAACTCATGCATTTCAACGAAAGAAATTCAAAATGAACTTTGAAAAATCATGAGAATGTAACTGTGACAAGGTAAACCACTACAAAACACTACTGAAATGTTTCAACTCATGCATTTCAACGAATGAAATTCAAAATGAACTTTGAAAAATCAAGAAAATGTAACTGCGACAAGGTAAACTACATCAAAACACTACTGAAATATTCCAACTATGGCATTTCAATGAAAGAAGTCCTCAATGAACTTTGAAAATCAAGAGAATGTAACTGCGACAAGGTAAACCATGACAAAACACTACTGAAATAATCCACCTCTTGCATTTCAATGAAAGAAACTCAAAATGAACTTTGAAAATTAAGAGAATGTAAGTGCGACATGGTAAATAACAACAATACACTACTGGAATTTTCCAACTCTTGCACTTCAATGAAAGAAACCCACAATGAAGTTTGAAAATTAAGAATTTAACTGTGACAAGGTAAACCACAACAAAACACTACTGAAATATTCCAACTCATGCATTTCAACGATATAAATTCAAAATGAACATTTAAAAATTAAGAGAATGTAACTGTGACAAAGTAAACCACGAAAAGACGCCACTTAAACGTTCCAACTCTTGAATTTCAATGAAAGAAATCGAAAATGGACTTTGAAAAATCAATAGTATAAAAGTGTTAAATCGTAAACAATGACAATACACTACTGAAATATTCGAACTCTCACATTTCAATGAAAGAAATCGAAATGAACTTTGAAAAATCAAGAGAATGTAACTGTGACATGATAAACCACAACAAAACAATTCTGAAATATTCCAACTCTGGCATTTCAATAAAGGAAATACAAAATGAACTTTGAAAAATAACGAGAATGTAACTGTGACATGGCAAACCACGACAAAACACTGCTGAAATGTTCCAAGTCTTGCATTTCAATGAATGAAATTTAAAATAAACTTTGAAAAATTAAAAGAATGTAACTGTGACAAGGTAAACTACAACAAAACACTAGTGAAATATTCCAACTCTTGCATTTCAACGAAAGAAATTCAAAATGAACTTTTAAATATCACGAGAATGTAACTGTGACAAGGTAAACCACGACAAAACCCTACTGAAATATTCCAACTCATGCATTTCAATGATATAAATTCAAAGTGAACTTTGAAAAATCCAGAGAATGTAACTGCGACAAGGTAAACCACAAAAAAACACTACTGAAATATTCCAACTCTTGCATTTCAATGAATGAAATCCACAATGAACTTTGAAAATCAAGAGAATGTAACTGCGACAAGGTAATCCATGACAAAACACTACTGAAATAATCCAACTCTTACATTTCAATGATAGAAATCCACAATGAACTTTGAAAATCAAGAGAATGTAACTGTGACAAGGTAAACCATGACAAAACACTACTGAAATATTCCAACTCTTGCATTTCAACGAAAGAAATTCAAAATGAACTTTGAAAAATCAAGAGAATGTAACTTAGACAATGTAAAACACCACAAAACACTAGTGAAATATTCCATCTCTTACATTTCAATGAAAGAAATTCAAATGAACTTTGAAAAATTAAGAGAATGTAACTGTGACAAGGTACAACACAACAAAACACTACTAAAATAATTCAACTCTTGAATTTCAAGGAGAGAAATACAATATGAACTTTGAAAAAATCCAGAGAATAAAACCGTAATACTGGAAACCACAACAAAACATCACTGAAATAATCAAACTCTGGTATTTCAATGAAAGAAATCAACACTGAACTTTGAAAATTAATAGAATGTAACTGTGACAAGGTAAACTATGACATAACACTATTGTTATCAAACTATTGATAACATTCAATCAAAGAATCAGGTTTTTATGGTGATCCTAAATATATATTTTTTTTATTTGTAAATAGTACAGTTCTAAATACACAAGAAAGTTCGTAAAATTTTAGAAAACACAAGGGAAACAAATTAATAATGGGCAATTTCGGCAAAAAAAGGGGGGTTTCCCCTCATCAAAACCTCGCTCTCCATGCTATAGTATTTTCGGCAATTTAAAAAAAGTCACTTATTGTTCTAATTAAACCACTATTGTGTTTTAGGAGTGATTTTTAAAGAATTGGGACAAAATTTAAACTTTAACGTATAGATTGCGATGTCCTCATATCCATAATAAGTTTTATTTCGTTTTAGGTTTTAATGTTACTCCTTACTTTCAGTTGATAAAATGTTGTTTTTTAATTTCTGATCGTTTTTTAAATAACACCAGGATATCTGGCTTCTCCTCCATGGGAAAATCCACCTCTCCATAGCAAATTCCTCTGGACAATTCAATCCTGGCAGAAATTTATCCTGAGCAATTACCCTTTACATCTCGTAAAATTGAATCAGTATAGATAAAGCAAAACATATAAGGAAATATTGTATAGGAATCCTTGCAAATTCACCCAGTGTAAAATTTCCCCTGAAAATTTTACCCCTTGCAAACTTCCATCTCCATGTAAAATTCTCCAAGCAGAAAATTCGTCCTCCAATCCTCAACCGAAAATGTATGCATTTTTCCTAATAACCAATAAAACAATGGGCAAATTTTATAGCTTAAAAACTTCCCCAGGGACTGTAGGGGGTCTTTTTATCTCAAAAGACATAGTTATTAGGCCTTTCAACTATGCTGAACATAAAAGCTGTCTCATAATTTTTATCAGACGATTTTGAGAAAGTGGCTTGAGAGAGGGCCTAGTTGCAATCCTATTTTTTTGTCACTTAAAGTGCAACAGAACTTTTGATTTCTATTAGAATGAACCCTCTCCCATTGTTCTAGGCTCACTGTGCCGATACGATCACCCCTGGGGGGAAAATGTCAAATAAACACGCATCCTTGATTTTTCTTCTGGCAAAATTAAAAAAATTCCACGTTTTGCAGACATAAGTTTGGCACTGTTCCTTTTTTTTCAGTTGAAAAACTATTTTTGGTACTTTTCAATTAGCTGGTACCCACGCAAGAAGTGAAGTTTGGTTAATGCTAATGAAGTAAAAGAAAATTGAATGAAAATATAATAGTTTAGAAACAAATTTGGGCAATATATTTGCACAATAGGAGGGGGAGGGTAAAGCATAGCAAATATTCAATACGTACCTTTCTAAACCTAATCTAACCTAGGTACCTTTCCCCCTCTAAACCCCAAAAAACAATAGTTCAAATATTGCAAACGCAATGAAAAACCATGGTTGCGATCCAAATCTTTCTGTATTGACAGATATTCGTTTGACTAATTTTCTTTAGCATCTTCCCTGTACAATATATTGCGGTGGGTACCAGCTAATTGAAAGATACCACAAGATAATATGAGAGTTTCGGTACAGTAACTGCGAACTTATTGAGGACACTTTTTACAAAATAAAATTATTATCAATCCCTTTTAAGATAATAAAATTCATTTTGGGAATTTTGCTTTTTTTTTCTCGTTTAATCTGGTTTCACTTCTGCACGATGGCTCATTTCAATGCCTGGTTGTCGTTTTGGTTTTAAAAAGGACATGCCATGATTAGTTTGTAGAAAAGTTCAAATTAAAGCCATCTTTATAGCATTAGGAATAGGACTATAGACTAGCCTTAGAGTTTGTATCATAGCCTAAAATTCACTGTTGTATAGAGACAAATAACCGTATATTCAGGGTTCATATTATGTCTTATTTGGTTTTCATTTCAAGCAATACTAAAGTATATTTCTTGCATTCGAAGATTGTTTATTAATCACTATTGATATTATAGCTTATAGCACTATTGAATATTATACCAAAGTGCTAACTGATAAATCAATCCAATATTTCTGTATTTTTTTTAAATGACTTTGCAGTTATTAAAAAAATATTGAATTTTACGCTTTATGTTTTTAAGATAATTTTAATTGTATATGGAAAGTTACTGATGTCACAACTGGTGTAAGACTATGAAAAGCTTTATAGATTAGTTTATTGTTGTCAGGATTCATACTCACTTTTCACTCCCAAATCAATATTCCTGTTTTTAATACTTGATTTTTGTGTTTTCAGTAAAGCGCGATTTTTCTATAATCCTAGAAACACGGGGAAGCATAATTTGTTGGTTTATTTGTACTAGTTTGATTGATATACATTAGATAGGCTATGAAGCAATAATTTTTGTCCGTTTTAAATTTCAACTTTGGTCTTTACTTCCCTGAGGAAAACTTTGTTTTTTAAGATTAAGTACACTCAAAATCCAAACAGAGATCATTGAAATATTGATCGTTTTTTCTGCGTTACCAAAGGTATTGTATTTATAAAACTTTACAGTTTCATGAAATGTAATTAAATAAATGGAACAGGTTTTTCAACTAAAGTAAGGAGGAAGTTTAAAACTAATAACAAACATAAATTACGCTTTATATAAAGGAGACTTTAAACAAAGAGGACACAAAAAGTTTTTTTAGCGCTTTGAAAATTTTTTGTTTCGAATTGCAAACTTTCTTTAAAAACTTAGGAAAAAGCCAAACTTCAAATTAAAGAGTTAGGAGCCTGGGAGGAGCCAGTCCGCTTCATACAAAGAATAATATGTTCAAATAGGTTTCAAATATGTCCCTTACTTTTTGTTGAAAAGGTTTTTTTAATTTGATTTCTGACTGTTTTCAAAATCACACCCAGTCCTAACCATGGTATAATTTGAGGTATCGGTCCCTTAAATCGTAATTTTTAAAGCTAATTGCTTTTAAAATTGGTAAATCAATAATTTTCGTTGATTAGTACCGCCTTGCGTTTAAATTTGCAATTTCAATTTTGGATAAAATTTGAATATAAAAATATGTCAATGAATAGTAATTTTGGTATAAAGTCCTTGTTAATATTACTACACAGGAATGTCTGCTGAAAACTAAGTTTCAAGCATTATATGCCACCCCAAATAAGTTTCCTGGCGGGGCTGATGATGACCTGCCTTGCATTTTCTACCTCTTTCCTTTTAGATATGGGAATGCAATATTTATCTGCATAGAGAAATATTTTAACTAATTCCTACTCCTCCTACCTCTTTTAAAATTTATCTGAAGCATCATGAAGAGTAAGAAGTTTTTTCATTAAACTATGCTTATGTAGGAATATACCCTTACCCCATCTAAACAATGACTCACCCCTCTCCCCCTCATTATAGCTGATACGCAATTGCAAATCACCAAAAAATAACCTAATTTCATTAAAAATAAAGCGAAACATCTTGGTTGAATCCAGTACTGCCACTGTTTGGCTTTACTTCTTTTGCAAATGAGAGGCCTAAAATATATTTATTGATACTATTAAATTGATTAGCTTCTCACGATTTTAAATTGATTGCAAATTCATCCTATTTGGGGTAAAGTCGTAGTCTTGACCTAAACCACCTAAACTGTTATACCAACCACCACTGCTATTTTGACGTCTGGCCCCCCTGAAAAATTTTCTGCCAGTGACCTTGTGATTATGTGCCCAATTTCATAGAAAAGGGGCATGCAAAACCCAAAAAACTGATTGAGTTGAATGAAATTACCACCACCAAATTCAATTTTTAAAAGAACTCTAATATAGAGGTTCAAAGTTCTATCTAGAACAACATGAAGTTGTATTTTTTTAAAGCTTGGTCAAGGATATTTATTTCAATGTTGGTGTTTTTTTTTTGGTAATTATTCGCGTGGTTTATTTCAACGAGCCATTTTGTCTAGGGTATTGAGTGGATTCTCATTAGAAGGAAGTTTGGACGTTTGAATGATATTTTTAATTGTAATTAACGATTGCGCCAAAACAAGGTAGCTTTTTGTAGCTTTGAGACGCAAAACAACCATTTTAGCCAAACGGATGACTAAAGTTATCAAATAAAAATTCTGAGGGAGCCAACTGATTTAATTTTAAAGGGAAATATATAGCCTGTCATCTAGTTCCAGGTTCATTAAATAGTTACATTAGTCTGTCGGCAATAGAAAATGATCTCTAGATCTCCTGGAATATTTGTGGTCTAAATCTTTAATTTTGGTGCTTAGGGTTTATAAAACTCCCCTCCTATGGTTTAAGTCTTATTTTTGTATCATTAAAAAATACACTTACATGCCTAAAGGCAGAGCAGTGGGAAAAAAGGGTGAAGAGCCAAGAACTTTCAGAAGGAAGTTTATTTGGTTTGAATTGCTACCCTGAGCTATGTTATCACCGAGAATAATTGTAGTTCTATCTTAAATCATACTTATTTAGAATTGTTAATTTCTTCTTGTTTCCGAGAGGATGTTGTCCTTTTACTACATACAGGAAGTACATCCTTATAAAAACAGTTTGTTTGAATGATTTGTTTTCAAATCTCTATAAGTAATAAGTCTATAGATAATAAAAGTTTTGATTTTCCTATTCCCACCGTCCAAATAAACATTTGAGATATGGACTTTTTTTTAGGATGAATATCATTCTCGAGTAAGTAAGTAAGTAAGTTTATTTTTGACCAACAATATAAAATAAATGCGGAGTAAAAACAGAAAAACAAAATAATATTATCCACGAGGAAATAATAGGGAAAACACAACATAAATAACTTAACAATATCCATAAGATCACTAATCTGGAAAAAAATAAGTAAGGGGGTCACTGGCACATATTGTTCTTGGAGTATTTGTCCTCAGGTCCTTATTGATTTTGTCAAGCAGCACTAGAGGGTCAATAAGTCCAAACTGGGAAATAATCTGGTGATTTCTGCACCACCTTGGTAAATATAGCAGGAATTTATAATATTTAAAATAGCCTCTCCTTAGCTGAAGACGGTTTTTTGCGTATTAAAGTCTGCAAACCGGAAAGAAAAAGAATTGTAGGAGAACAAAAACTGTGGTAAAGTTTACATAAGCCTCGGTGGTTGTACCTCCCTCTATTAGGCGAGATTTTACCATATGAAAAGCGAATACACTGCATAGCACTAACAACCAGAGACAAGCACGTAGTCGAAAGTGTATCAGAAAAAGTAATCCCAAGCCGTTTCAACTTTGAGACACACTTGAGTCACATTGTATCCACATGTAATGGAGGAGCAGGATTAGAAATATTAGAACACAGAAACCCGCGTTTCGAAGCATTTTCAGAAAGCCCAATCATACTCAAAGCATTAATCTGAAGATTTAGATTCTTTTTTTGGCCTGACCTAGCATAAGTAACTAGCAGAATATCATCAGCATAGGCAATGTAACTAACAGCAGTATTTTCTAAAAACACAGTAAGTGATAGCATTCGCAAACAGTCCGCAAGCACAGCTTTAAAAATATATTGAGACCGCACCCCACCTTGCCTGACTCTCTTCTTGACTGATATAGGTTTGGATATATCAGACATCCATTTTAACCAAACATACGAATTGGAATACCAATATTGAAGAGCTTTTACTACGGAAGAATAAACTCCTGCTTTAAGTAAGTAGTGAAGCGCACGCGATTGTACAACGTTGTCGAAAGCACCCGATATATCAACCGAGCAAAAACAAAGTGGCCTTTTTTGCATTTTTGCCGAAACTAGTAACTGACCAATTATATGATGGGCTTGAGAACAACCAAAACCGCCTCTGAACCCAACTTGATTATCAAAAATATTACATTTAGTCAAAACTTCATGCAATATGGCATATTTGAACAGCTTGCTCATGAAGCAGGACACTGTAAATAGTCGATAACTGGAACAATGATGTGCGTCCTTTCCCTTTTTCAAAACTGATGTTACGATTCCTGAAAGAAAACTATCTAGAACTAACGACTGGACTAAACACATCTGGAATAGGAGCTGAATGTGTGTTAAAAATAATGGACACTTAACGCTGAAGTGATTATAGCAAAGACCATCCATATCAGGAGCACTTGGTTTTTTAACACTCTTAAAATGTCATATAGATGTCACCACTAGATATCGACAATATATGGATTTGCCGAAGAACTCGAGGAACAGTGTTTTGCAATAAGGAAGAAAACATAGACAGGATCAAATGTCTAAATGTATAAAAAACACGAGTAAAATGAGCAACAAAATCACTGATTTTGATAATCGAAACGTTAGCAGGCACTTACTTACTGCTATTAATTACATTGGAGCAAGATGTCCGATCCTAGGGGTCATTTAAACTATTGAGGCGGGCTTGACGCAAAGCAGATATAAACTGACGTTTTGAATCTTGCTTAATTTTAAATACTTTATCAGACTTGGGGCGATCACAAGCAATCCAAAGGTGAAGCCAAAACATCGTGCGTTGTTTAGCTTTTTTCACTTCTGGGCACACATTCCTTAACGGTTTTCTGGTGCCAAATCTAACACGTTCATCCGGAACTGAAACTGAAGCAGCTGACTTCAAACAATGCACGATCTGGTATTAGTAACAATTTAAATCAATCTTAGCTGTTGGTGACCTTACAGAGGTTTGTAAATGGTGAAAAGGTAATTTCAGGATTGATAATAACGAGCAAAGAACATACAAATAAACTTCAGAATTTACTAGTTGGCAATTTGGCTTATCAAACCATTTATTATGGTAAGAAAAACGATTATAAGCCAGTAAAGCAGGCGGCTCAATTTCACAAGTTAAAGGCAAGTAATCATTCACAATTTTTTCATCCAAACAATGACAGGAGGAATCACAAGAAGTCACCTTGAAACTATAATATGATTAAGGTTTGATCTAGAACCATCACGGTTATGAATGTAGGTGAACTGTTTATCTTTATTGACTAACTGATAGCCACTAGGCAAAGCATCAAAAAACAGGTCATTTCTTTCAGATTGGGACAGAAGATTGGCATTAATATCACCAGCCACAATCCAATTTAATCCCTGATTGGTCACTTTTAAAAGAAGTGTCCTGAGTCGCCTACAAGAACCTGCTATGCTAGATAGGGAAGAAATGTTCTTGCGATTGCATGGCATATAGACATTAATGAGGACCATATTACCGCATTTTATTGTCAGTAATTTAATATCAAAAGAAATAAGCTCAGGTTTCTTAGCGAGGCGAACTAAAGTTGCAAGGCCCCCAGAGGATGGACCGTGTGTTTTATTAGCTTCACTTACAAACGTGTGGTGGCTGGGTGACCGTTTAAGAGTATCTGTATTAACTTTAGTTAGAAAATATTTCTGTAGGAAAACTATATCATAATCGAGAAGCTCATCAATTATAAAATCTATGTCTTTGGTTCCGTTAATATTAAGCGAAAAAAAGCGAAATCTATTGAAACTAGTAATCATTTTTTATGCTTATTCAGAGCTTTTTTGAACACTGGGCATCTGAGACTATAGGAAACATGATTTCCCGCACAGTTGGCACAATTTGGGTTTTCAGTGCAAGGATTATCACATGTATTGCTATGTCCAGCAACGCACCGTGAACAGTTTTGATTAGTCAGTAGAAGTGTGCATTTTCCGACAATGTGGTTCGGTGATTGACAACGGTAACATCTAGGAGGTAACTTCTAAAAACGTCTAATTTGAAAAAGATCGTATCCCAAACAAAAATCCTCATTTATAGCTTTATTTAAGGCAACATCGTCTAGAAATTTAAGGTGGAAGGATCCGGAAGTCCCAATTTTAGTTGCATCAACGAGACTGGGAATCATACTAACAAGTTCTGACTTTTGCAATACAACAGGGATGTTACTCACAATACCAAGCACTTTTTGATCAATGAAATGAGTGGTTACATTTAGCTGACTAGTTGCAGCGACGGCAAGAGAGACGGCTGAAGCTTTATCTCAGGTATGGACTGACTACCCGCCTTTTCTTAACAGGGTCAGATCTCACAGTTACGATACCCTCATACCCATCCAGGGTATCAAGGGTCTTTTTGTGGTCAATAGGATCTTTGAGGTCAGTAGGTGGGTTTTTTAGAATAAACGCATAGGACGGTTTTGAAGAGACAGTACAATCTTGCACTAACAACGGAGGACATCCAATTGTTCCAGGCAGGAGAGTTCTCAGACAAAGAGCGTAGCTCAGACAAACAGGAGTTTAAACGGCAACTCAACGCACAAAAAGCATCGGCAGGAATAAGTGGTACTTCACAAGGGTGGCGGATAACAATGACTGGCAGACCAGAATCATCAACATCAAACTCTGCGATACTATCGATAATATCAGAGACACTATTAATAAAAGCAAGTGTAACCACTCTCTTAGGATGAATTTACCCAGGGTGGCAAAACTGGAAGATTTGCCTTCTTGCTTCCGAAATCTGGGCGAGCGGGAAAAATTCAGACATATGTTTGTTCATAATATCTGGAGAAAAGACTTTTCGATACTATTTTGGACAAAACTCAGAACAGGACAATAAAGGAGCAATCCAGCGGTCCACGCCATCAGCACCGAATATTGAATACGTAGAGAATGAAGGATCCCAGGAACAACGGAAGTGTAAGGACCCCCTCAACTGTCCCACGCAATTTACGGGTAACTTAGTACCGGCATGTATAATACGTCACTTGCGGGAGGTTTTTTTCCCTCCCGCAAGGAAGGATACAAATAGTTCCTTTTCATTTAACTTAACATGCACGTTGATAATCTCTGAAATTTTGCTTTTGTACCCTCAGTCTTTTGGAAAATATCCAGCATCAAACATTTTACTCCTCCCTAAAGATAAACCCAGCATTTAAAAAAACGGACAAACGGCGTTATTTTAGTGTAATCCCCTGGGAATAAATTTGGGATGTTATCCATAAAGACCTTTGAATTATCTCCTTTTTCCCCGTAAATAGACTTATAAGCCTCAATTCGCAGACAATTTTAATTATCATTGAGACGCTGTCAATAATTGGCTGCCAACGCAGTGTTGCCGTTACAACATCGTCGGTGGTATATTTTTCGGTGTATCCAAATTTGAGACGAAAAAGCTGAAAACAAAAATGGGTCATTTTCCTGCTAAACAGGCAGAAGCGGAACGATTGCCCGTTGCAAGAGCCGGTTTACCCCTCGGGAGGGACGTCCCTCAAATTGTGGGGGTTAGGTGAACGGGAATCGTTACTTCCCCTGCTATGTAAGATTTTCAGAAGAAAACAGAAAAGCCCAAATCAAAAATTTTCACGACTATTTTTGCCAATTTTCTAATCTTCACGAAGAAGCAAGCAGAAGAGGGGAGGTTACTTGTTGCAAGTGCCTTCGCACCTGCGGGGAGTGGAGTTTCCCTTAAATTGCGGGGAATAGGTAGCGAGGACCTACGCTTTCCCTGCTTATCGGTGTTCAGCATGGCACAGACGTCTCCATACCTCAAACCAATCCTGAACTTTCTCCAGTCAAACCGAAAGTTGGATTTAACGTTGCTGTCGAAAATGACATGCAACTCCTTTGATTTAGCAGCATTAAGTGACGCTAAACTTGATCTCCTTCAACTAGCATTCCCTGAAAGAGTAGCTATATCCACAAGAAGCCACACAAAATACTCAGCATCATCAGAAATATTAGATTTGCTAGCTGAATGTGATAAGAATAATATCCCACTTCCAACTTTCGTCATTACTGACCCATCTCAAGTTCCACAGGTCCCCGAGACCAACTTCTCTATCCTGCTAAGCGAAATTCGGGATCCGAAGAGTTCAGTGTCCATGATAAAGCAGTATACGACGGGTGTTAAATTGAAAACTTGCCCAGATGCTGGAGCTACAGCCCTAGCAAACAAAAAGCCTCCAACTTGTACTGTAATTATAGAAGATGCTCCGTCAATGGATCCCCTGACTAGAATATAAACATTTAGTTAAATTCAGTCAAAAGATGGGATTCAGGAGGTCAGGCAATTAAGAAACAATAAACTACAAGTTAAATTCAGCGATGCTGTAAAAGCATCAGCTTTTTGTGTTGAAGCTCCTAGTGTCCTTTCAGCAAATTTACCAAGTGGCAGCAGCATCAAAAGCAAACTCAGGGAAGAAACATCTTATGGCTTAATAAGAGGACTTCCTAATGAAGTAGATGCAAGCGAAATTGCCAAACATAATCCAGGCCTCGTTAAGGAAGCTTTCCATTTTGGATGAAATAAAACAATCAGACTGACTTTCAAAAATAGACAGACCATGAGCTTTGTATTGTCTAACAGAATCAAGCTTGGATACGACATTTTCCGGGCAGATAAGTATATGGAGGCCCCTCGAAGGTGTTTCAGATGCCAGAGCTTCGAGCATCTCATTGAAAACTGCAAAAACAGTCCCAGATGTGCAAGATGTTCCAGACCAAACTCTAGTAACAAAGATACACCGTGTAACAGAGACCTCAAATACATTTCTTGCAACGGACCTCATGTCTGGTTTAGCCTAAGATGCCTTAAATTGTGAGAAATTCTGAGAAACAAAAATAATCAATGAATAGATCTCTAAAAGTTTTTAGTCTGAATATCAATGGTTGTCGCAACAAATAAAAAGACACAGATGATCTCCTTCAAACTTATGACGTGCTATTTATCTAAGAGCACATGCTCTCTGGAATGAATATAAACTTCCTGAACAGATCCTGGTCCCACAATGTCTTTTTAGAGCCTGTGAGATCTACGGCAGTACATCCTTCCGGAGGCTTGGCAATATACACTAGGAAGGAACTTTTGGGTAAGCCGACTATTAGAAGCAGTAGACAGTTGTACGTCTCTGTTGAGGGTAATTGAGTTCATCAAAAAATACATGCCTACTAACTACAACAATGCTGTCTCTCCAAAAAAGTTCTTAAAACAATTAGATTGCTTGTGATAAACTACTACGCGGGATTATATTCGAGCTGAAACGGAGCACAAAATGCAAATATAAAGCTGAAATGAAGAGGTACCAAATTATTGGGCAACAGATCACTGGAAATAAAAAATAGTGGTTAAGCCTAATTAGACCAGACGATCGTCCATCTAGTAATTCTCTAATACTACATGACTAGCACTCTTACTATGCTTCGATGTATGGAGATGAGAATCATACTATAGCCAATCAATATGAAACAGAAGTTTCCAGCTGGCTTGCACGTTTCTCATGGCAGCATTGCGTTGTTCCCATTTCCCTTGAGAAGATCAAGTTAGCTGTCAGAAAAGTACTTTCCGAAGCAAAGAATGGGATGGACAGTGACGGTCTTTCAATAAAACATCTCAATCACTTACCTGAATGCTTCTATTTTCATCTTCAGCTTATCTTCCAAATGTGCATTACCAGGGGTTTTGTTCCAAACTCTTTCGTAAAAGGGGTCATTTCTTCTTTCACCCGAAAAGGAAAAGATCCAAACTAATTTAAATCTTATAGACCCATAACCGTCTCGTACATCTTGAGCAAAGTGTTTGAAAATGTTATCTTCTCTGAGCTTGATGCTCGACACTTTGGGGACAATCAGTTTGGATTCCAGAGAGGTCTTGTGTGCCCGGAGGCTCACCGCCTTCTAGTTAACGTACTGATGGACTCAGAAAGTAAAAAGTCACCTCTGTATAGGTGCACCATTGAAATATCGAAGGCGTTTGATAGCGTCAATCACATGCAAGCAATGAATGCTCTACTTCACAATGGAGTAAATTTGAGCATAGTAATCTGAAATTTGGTACGAAAATTCGACTGTGTTGGCCAAGTGGAAAGGTACAATTCCAGATCCTATAAAAATCAGAAGAGGTGTGAGGCAAGGCAACATTCTTAGTCCTCTTATTTTCAAACATGCCATCTCTAAGATTCTGGACGGTATCTCGACCTCTCTCCTATTACATGGCACTGACCTATCCTTCTTGGCATACGCAGGCAACGTCCTTCTGCTCAGTAGATCCAATGCAGACTTACAAGAGACCCTTAATCAACTCCTAAGTGACTTTCAATCTATTGGGCTTTCTATCAATATTGATAAGTGTGAATTTTTATCCTTTAATGCACCGTAAAGTGATGCTGTCACTCTCAGAAATCATGTTGTCCCTACGGTATTGGAGCTGAGATATTTTGGTAGTATGATTGCGGAAACAATCATTATAACTAGACAAACCAATGTTAAGGAAAAAACTAAAGTCATTAAATATACTTATGCGTCTGTAGTGCCGAATCATGGACGCTACTCCAGGAAATCTCTTGCCTCGATTTATAGTTCAGTGTGCTTACAACACATAACCTACGTTGCCGGTGCATCCCACATGCTGTCAGTGAGAGACATTCAAAACGTCAAAAATTCCTACTATAAATTTGCAAAATTTTACTATACATACCAAAGCCTTATATGAATTCCCGCCTTGAAAAATATAGTCTTAAAGAGCCATCCAAACAATGGTCTAGAATTCAAAATAATTCAGTGCTAAATGTAAAATTTAATAGACGACGTTTCTCACCTGCATTTATTTAAGTGTCGTGAATTAAAATGAGTGTTGTATCTTTATCTTTTTGAAGCTGGTTTCTTTTTCTTTTCTTTTTTCTTTTTGTAGTGCTCCACTATAATCTATTTTTGTAGATGGTAGGTGAATAAATGTTATTATTATTATTATTAGATTTTGTGACTTTATCTTTTTGAAGCTGGTTTCTTTTTCTTTTCTTTTTTCTTTTTGTAGTGCTCGACTATAATCTATTTTTGTAGATGGTGGGTGAATAAATGTTATTATTGTTATTATTAGACTTTGTGACTTTATCTTTTTGAAGCTGGTTTCTTTTTTTTTCTTTTTTCTTTTTGTAGTGCTCCACTTATAATCTATTTTTGCAGATGGTGGGTGAATGAATGTTGTTATTATTATTATTATTAGACTTTGTGACTTTATCTTTTTGAAGCTGGTTTCTTTTTCTTTTCTCTTTTCTTTTTGTAGTGCTCGACTATAATCTATTTTTGTAGATGGTGGATGAATAAATGTTATTATTATTATTATTAGACTTTGTGACTTTATCTTTTTGAAGCTGGTTTCTTTTTCTTTTCTTTTTTCTTTTTGTAGTGCTCGACTATAATCTATTTTTGTAGATGGTGGGTGAATAAATGTTATTATTATTATTATTAGACTTTGTGACTTATTTTTTTGAAGCTGGTTTCTTTTTCTTTTCTTTTTTCTTTTTGTAGTGCTCGACTATAATCTATTTTTGTAGATAGTGGGTGAATAAATGTTATTATTATTATTATTAGACTTTGTGACTTTTTCAAATATAATAACGTTTTAAAGATCTCTATAAGTGTTAACAAAAGAATATAAATGGGCAAGAGAGGGAAAAGGTTTGGTGCCAATAAATTGTTTTTTAACATGCCTTAAAAGTTTCAACTTTAGCAGTTGCTTAAATTTGTCATTGTTTACTTTTGGAAACCCTACTGCATATACTGCGCTTTTATTTTGGGTTATATGACCCTCAAAATTTTCAAAAAATATTACCTTAGTACTCTTAGCCGTTTTGGAGACTTAGGATCAAACATGCCACCTTTCACAGTAACTAAGTTTGTCTATAAACAATTGAAAACTTGTAGAGCTATAGAACAGGGGCTGTTGGGGTTAAGCAATCCTAATAAGTATAGTTATTTGAATTTAACAATTATTTTTAACAAAATATCTATTCTATAGCTTGCATAGCTTACAGCCCCTTGCATATAACTTGCATAGCTTACAGCCCCTTGGCATGGGATCTGTGTTGGGTATTGACAACCCTTTAGGCATACTTTTTACCTTTGGTCTATTTTCAACAACATGTCGATCTGAACTTTTTTTGTTTGATTTCAAAATTAGAGCGTGAGGATTGGTTAGTTGCCCTCTGATTACTTTTGACACCCCAAAAGGGCACTAATACTTTCAATCTAATAATATCCCTCCCAAGTTTATACGACTACTTCGTCCATATGGTGTGTTTCTGGTGAAAATAGTAATAATAATAATAATAATGCATTGAAGTGTTATGGCCGTTTACTATAGGCAATGCTTTACTGTTGTCTGTTATCAAGAGCTTATATGGGTTATGTTTTACCCACACTTATCCAAATCATTTTGATGCAATTAGTCCTAAGGAGTACAGCAAAAACAATGGGAGGACATGGATCATAGGAAAGTAAAACCTTCTTTGGTTTATATTATGCAGATAATTTAAGCATCCTAGATGAAAATATTAGCGAAATGAACAAATCTATGATTTTCTGAGAGTTCAGTTTACAGAATGAGTTTGAAAATTATTATTAAGAATACTAAGTCTCTATGAATAGGAATAATAAAAAGTGAGTAGTTAATGTTTAGTAGATCAATAAATGGAGAGTTTCATAAACCTAGGTAGTATTCTTAGTAAGGACGTTGGGTGAAGTAAAGACGTTAAATATGCAATGCCAAAGGCCCAGGGTACATTTTTACACAGTTTTAAAGAAGTTTTAAGGATGAAATCGCTTCTTTAAAGTAAAAGCTTCTAAATTGTATGTACGAACATAAGAATAATGGAAGCTACATTGATGTTGGTGGTCAAGTAAGATTTTGAAGCGTGGGCACTTTAAGAGTCCAAGAAAGATTTTCTAAATGTATTCCAAAGATATTACCTACAGATTTCTTTGGGTACCCGACAGAGTGATTTTATTTCAAACAGTAAGCTATACGAAAACTGCTGCTCAGTAATATTTTATTGAGCTATATTGAGAGAAAGGCGTAGATAGAAAGGACATCTTGCTCGGATAAGGGGTGACATGTTGTCAAGTTACTTGTTCCTTGTCTTCCAAACATTTAGGGCCTAAGAAAAAGTAGGTCGTCCATGGAAGATTTCAGTGGGGTAGGAAGATTTCGTAAGGAAAGACTTAAGGGAAAGTAAACATCATGAGATGGTGTAAACGGGAAGGTTTTTGAATAAACTGCTCTGGAAGATAACCGTACGTAGCTGAGTTGACCTCAGGTGACTTTGTGCTGTAGTGAGAAGTAGTATATCGATTTAGGTGTATGGAGATAGATGCCAATAATTTCGAGTGTTTGCCCTTGCGATTTAAATATTGTCATCACAAATAGCGGTTAAAACTGATGAAAATGATGTTGATCTCATTGAGCCAAACATCAAAGTTAACTGGACTATTACTTCCGGAATATGATATTCTTTTCCAGATTTTTCTCTGGTTATAATATTTGCCTTTATTACAAGTCCCTTCTTACAAATTCAGTAACAACAATCTAGGTTCCATCCCTCATCCCTTCTGAAAAATCTAACATATGCATCAGCAAAGCAATTATATTTTGTTTGTTTTTAATAATGGGATGGTAAATCGATAGTCTCAATTGGACTGATGAATTTTAAAGTAAATTCAATTTCTCCTTACTGTTTATCCTTCACATGGTCATAACTCTTATAGAATTTGTATTTTATTAGGAAGCGATAGACAATATTACAATTTTTAATCATATATTCCTGTGTTTATATTTCATTGAAGTCTTTTTTGGGAAGATTTCCATTTTGCAGGTCCAGAATGAATTTGTAAAGGCTTCCTGTTTAGCATCGACCCGCATACTTTGTCCTACGAAAAAATATTTGAAATATTTTCAAGGATAGCTTTTTTTTATTAAAAAAATAATTTTTTTCTCTCCAGGTACTGATGGATTTCCATTAGCAAAAATTTTCCCTCTGCATCACGAGATTATATTGGCAATGGAACACAACAGCTGATCAAAAATTTGCAAACTATGCTGGGTTAGCATCGGTACTTTGTCAAGTAGAAAAAATTCCACTTGAGCAATATCAAAAGCTTTTTTTGAACCTGTTCTTATGCTGGAAATTGATTTTGAAAAAAGCAGAACTTTCAAGACAGATGTCTTATATGCTGTCTTATTTGCCAAAATGCAATAGATTTGCTTTGTTTCCAGTAAATGCCAAATTTTATATTTACTTTCCGATTTTAACTATACCGATTTGCTTACAATTCTTGATTTCCGCTATCTTCTAACATAAACATTTTTTACCATGCATTTTTATTTATGACTTGTCGGGATGCTCGTTCTACAAGTATTCTAACCTAATATCCTTCCATATTTTTTCATTCGCCCTAGGTTTTCGGATTGACCCTTTCACGTTATTTCATTTTACATTTACCATCTGTTTCATTCCCTTTGCTCTATGATTTTGGATTGGTCTTATTAGGTTTGATCGTTCCTTTTCAGCTTTTGCGAATTTGTTTTGTTCAGATCATCCCCATGACTTCATTTATTACAATTGTGTATTTCCAAAATTAATACTCAAAATATTTTTTTTTTATTTTTGACCCATACAGATAATTTTTCTCAGGACAGAAAATCCAGAGGTCCCTATTACTGAAAAAAAGACCCCTTTAAAAATATATATAAATATACGTTTAAACAATTGCTTATTTATATATATATATATATATATATATATATATATATATATATATATATATATATATATATATATATATATATTGTATTGAGAGACTGTTGGCTTTGCCATCGGTCCTCCATATACCTATGATGCAGGCTTGCATACATTTTTCTCATTGGTTATCTCCTATTCGTAGACAATATTAACATCTTCATTATTTCATGGTGTCACCATTGGTATCGATACAACAACCCTAGGGATACTGCAAATTCTTCTTTAAGGTTGTCATAACTGTCGATAATTCTTGCGGCCAGTAATATCAATATGTTGTTTTTAAGAAAAATCGTTCAACGAATATAAAGGAGAAAATTATAGACACAAAGATGTTTTGCTCATATAATTAATTAAAAAAAATACATTTTTCTAATAATAAGGTGTTTTGTTGGCATTTCTAACTTCTTCCTTCCAAAGAGTTTTGTATTATTGTCATTCATTTTCCGGTGGTTAGCAGAACTTTGAAACTAAGTTATCTCTTAACTCAAGAAGATTCACGCAGAATAGATCATTATTAAAAACTGGATTTAAGGTTTAAATTTTACTGGACGGGATTGGCAAATTTGGAATTTATTTCACTAGCTGCATAGTATAGTGATAGAAAAATAACGTGATCGTTCATTAAAGTTAAATTCTGATTGGATAAACATTTACAATTGCTAAATCAATTAAATTACTACTGGAAATAATATCTCCCTTTAGTTTGATTTCAGCGATGTTACTTTGGGAATTTACATTATCCCAGGTCCAAGATCTAATTTGAAATTATTTTTTGCTAAGAATCGACCCAAAAATTCTTTACTTGAAAAAAAAAAACACTTCCAAGCATGACTTTTGTTATTGACAATTCAGGTGTTTCGCTAAGGTTACTTTGGAGTAGAAATGTTAAACACTGTCGAAAATTTTCTCAAAGAACTAGAATTTTTTCTCCAAATGCTAAATTCGGGTTGGTAATGGACCGCACAAACTTATTTATATTTTCTTAGCTACGTTTAGGTACCATCGGTGCTTGACCAAGTAGGAAAGCTTCCACTTGAGTTAGTATTAAAGCTTTGTTTGAAGTAGGGTCATCTGCTGGAAATTAAATTTGAGGAGAGTGGAACTTTCAAGCCAAAGGTATTGTGAGTCTTGAGTTCAAATTAAAATAAAGTCAATGCTGTTCATGAATAAGACATATAATTTACTTTGGGGTTTTCGCCAGAAAGAATATGATAAGAAATTTTAAAAGCCAATGTTTTATATGTGTCGCCTGGTCTATCTAAGAAAAAAAAGTCAAAACATATCAAGGATCATTGACAGCATGTAAAATAGTATCTAACTACAATCTTCTTTTCTTTTAATGCTGATACATACTCTTCTTATTAATAGCTGAATCCCAAGAATTTAGTAGTTCCAAATTTTGGTAATTTTCTTAGGTCTTAATGTTATCCATCCCATATCGTTTAAACAAAAACTTAATAGATACAACAACACGATACGTAGGTTCAATTGCAAGTATTTTCAGACAAATAAATTTGTCACGCTTGCCAAATAAAGTCCTATCCAACCGATTTTTAATCTTTCTCAAAGACCCTTTGAACCCTTTTCAGAGAAATTTGGAAATACCAGGGTTTCTGAAAACCAGAATCTGTACGAGCAGTACTAACATTACATAAGGCAATTTGGACAGTGGTGATTCTTCAATGGGATGAAATTGGATGAAATGGGATGAAATGGGATGTTTATTAATGACCGTGAACGAAACTTGCTTGTTTATATGTAGCATAAAGAATGTCATTAACAGTTGTTAAATCTTCAAAACTTGATGTGTTCTTTATGATAGAGAAGTATGCTTAAAGTGGAGTACTCAAGATGAGGTAAAAAATTTACGTTTTGAATTCAACCAATGACACATAATCAACTGATACGTGGTTACAAATTTACTCGTTTTTCCATTCTATTTAATGTGTTTGGGCACTTCCAAATAATACAGAAATTTCTGTTTTTTTATTTCATTCCACGCCTTGTTTTGAGGAAAATACGCTAACAATATTTAGCCTAATTGTTCAATATTAACCAAATTTTCTTGTACATGCCTTATTTCTTGAATTTGGTATTGTCCAAGTAAATAATTATTTAGAATTTGCATGGAATGACTCATTTTTGGATATTATAACTAAATAGTCGCCAGCATGCTTCAGTTGTACTAATATAGCGTCATTCCACATAGGGGTATGAACAATTGTAAACCAAACACCGTTGATTTTAGACAATTTCTATTTAATCGCAAGTATTACCTATGTAGATGTATCTCTATAAATACCTTACTGGACCTATGCTGTCAATGTATTGAACATTGATGTGAAATTAAATTTTTTTTGAATATATAAGGATTTTACATGGCCATATGGCGAATATCATGAATAACTCGATGATTATGGGAGTCTCTTCGATATAAAGCAAGGTCAAATAAAAATTCTTCTTTGTTCATTTTGCTAAAACTAGGACCAAAAAGATGCCAATACTTTGGTGTATAAGGATGCCGATACTTTGGTGTTTCATCATTTGCTTCAGTTATAACTGAATTCTATTGTACCGGAAAAATGAAGCGGAACTACAATTTTCCATTTCTATTGAGCAATTCCAGCAACGAGATGCTTCAGTGGAATTTTCTACTTTAAACTCATTATCATCAAACAAAGTACGTGCTGATTGTTTTATTCTGATATAAATAGGGTTTCAAGTTATAGTTAGAAAGAGATCTGGGGATAAAAGATGCCAAGTTGTCTTACAACCTTTTATTTGAGAAAAAACTATGGTCAGCACTAAGAGTATGCAAATAACATAGTTCATTACTTGTAAAAAAGTTAAACCGTATATAATCAACGTCATTTGGAACAGTGAAAATGAGCAAAACATTTAGAGGCTGTTTTTCCTGTTTAGCCAAATATTGATTGGCTTCTACTTCTACTTCTTCTACTTCTACTTCTACATCTTCTACTTCTCGCATGTTTTTCGTAACCTTTGGCAAATTTTTTTCGTGTCTTACAACATTTCTCCCAAAGGACTCATTATGCTACGAGAAGTTTCGTAATTTAAAACCAGCGCAAGGCTATCATAGAAAGCTTCGTCAAGGTCTGCAAGGTTTATTTGGCCACAAGAAGAGTGTTCAAAAGAACTTTCAGTGGTTTCTGATGGATGTGCCCCTAAATTAATTTTGTGATGAAATTGTCCAGCTCGTTTCAACTTAGAGGGATTACGACTATTGTGGGCTCTACGGTCAAATACTTCCAATGAATCTAGAACAAAACATAAATTCAAGTTTCAGATTAATTTATATGACTCATTAGAAAGCGAGTGGTGTTATAAAAAGACAAACTAATTACTTTGGGAAATGTAGAGGTGGCATACGATTCGACCATGAAATGAGCAGCATCCAAATAAACTATCTTTATTGGCTTCTCTTTCCTCTGGAAAATGGAGGACTATACAGTGAAAGCATACAGCCCTGAAGCGCAGAAAAAAATATAAGCTTTTATATTAGTACTTGACATCATACATATGGCGTAAATCCTATGATTAGTTTAAAAAAAATAATACTTTTAACGATATTTTTCAAACCCTTGACCTTCATTGAAACAAGCATAGAAAGATATAGTGTCTTTGTTAAGTATTGAAATGAGCCTCGTTTCCCGCAGCATTTTTCTATTTAAATAATCTTACTTCTATTCATATAATTGGATTTAGGGTGCCAGTACCTTACCTCATATTAGAGTAACCATGGTATGGTGATCAAAACAAGCATAAATAAATAAAATAACGAGTTTTCTCTTTTATGAAAGTAAATAGTGCCATTAAAATACATAATAGTTACTAAATATGTGACAACCGGCCCTTCTTCAATGCTCCTTTCCAATTTGCAGTTAAGATTGATTTTTTTCCTACTATTCTAAGAATGCCTGCACAAGTGCAAGGGCAATTGGAACGCAAAAGTAGTATTATTCACAAGTTTTGCAAGAATAGAAAAGCTTATTATAGCTAATTTTTACCTATAATAGAGAATTTTAAGGGGATCTAGTTAAGACTTTCAGGAAGTATTGGAGGTAGGGAACAGATGAAATCAAATAATATATTTAGAGAATAGGATAAACCAGGAATGCAAATTTTTCATGAAAGCTTGTATGTTTAATTTGTAAGCTGCTGGGTAAAATTAATCCTTAATTTGAAGAAAAACAGTGTAATCCAAGAATTATCCCAAAGTTTATTTTTTTTCTTTTCCTTCAAGACTAAAAATTTTGTTTGACCTAGCTTGACATTAAATTTTTGATCATTCCGAAGTATTTGACTTGTCTTAGAGATAAATGCACATTTAATATTTCTAATTAATGTGCAAATGAATATCACAAGTTTTACTGCAAGATAAATCCCTAGTGTATAAGTTAGTGACGTCCAACAGGGCTCCCAAGATTATTCTTTTATCCTTGTTACATTCTTAACTTAAGCGCAATCAGACGGGAAAAAATAGAATTGCAAGAGAAAAAAAATCATTTTGAAGATTTGTAGAGTCTATGTGAGACACCTGAAACTAGGGTTATCTTATTTTTGTATTGATGGTTTAAACTTATAGGCTATGTAAATAAAGACAAGATAATCTCAAAGTCAATAAAAACAGAATTTCAAGACAATAAAGAAAATACATCTTTGAAAAATGGTTCTATGAGATTGTGACGCCGGAAATACGCCTAATTTTTTTGTTCTTCAGTAGATAGAAATTTGTTGGACATGAATACTAAGGAACACCGTATCTTTTGGAGAAGGGCTTACAGGGTCTGAACCTCACCCTCAAACAGCAAGAAAATTTTTACAACTTGTAAGAACATAAGAATGGATATGAACAAAATCTTATGTATTTTCAAGGTGTTTACACCTCCCTTTCAGAAGATACCCTCCTCCTAAGCAATCCTGAATATGCCGTTAATACTAATTTTGACAAACAGAAGAGAGAAAGATGGAAACGATTTATTGTGTTGACTAATGGAAAAGTTTAGTTTGACAAATTTTTTTTATTCAGATCTCCCTAAAACCTTAATAATATGTGTACTGTACCAAGAGGACCTTAAACAGAACAAAAAGTTTTTAAAAAGAAACTAAGAGAAAAAACTAAATAAAGAAACAAAGAGAAATCGACAAAACGAGATTTTAGCATGTAGCGAAAAGACAAAGAAAAACCAAACAACACAAATATTTCACCTGCATAAAAATGAATCGTCTTTTGCGTAAAAGAAATAAAGTTTACAAACAAATTCATAAGAAACCAATACCAGTATTAAACTACAATTGTTGCAACAGACAACTTGGGCTAAAGTAAGTAATAGATTTACGTCGATGAAAGCACTGTAGATACTGGATAAAATTATATAAAATGGAAATTAAGTATATTCTTTTACTGTGAAATAAAACTATTGTTTGCTATCACTGATGCTACTTCACTCGGTCTTGTATTTAGTCTCATTCCTAGATAATTTTGTAAAATCTTAATACCCTATTTAAAAACTGGTTAATTTTGTAGAAGAATGTTATAAATAGGATCAATATTTAAATTATCTGTATATCCATTTATTGAAACATTTGCACACACTTTTTTTTTATTTCAGTAGCTTCCCTCGCCCATTGAGTATAACCACTGTCATTAAAAATGGCCCAGGCATCATAAAATTTAACAAATCTGCGTGGGTTTTTTGTCTTTTCGCTACTGGCGAAAGTCTCGTTTATCTGTTTTCATAATTTAGTCTTCTCTCTTTGTTTCTTTGTCATGACTGGTCAGTTAGGCTTTGGATCTTTCATAAGTTTATGCATATAAGGTCTTTTTCTGATTAATAGTTTGATCTTCTAATAGCTTTGTTTTTCTTATAAGGCAATATTTTTTCTTTATAGGTAATCTAAATTTCATGTCATTAAAAAGACTATATCAAACGTTTCATACTGAGGGAACTTCAACTAAAATAAAAAGAAATAAAGGAACAAATTTTTCTGTATTGAAATATGAGTTCCGAAGTTTCCTTTTTCATTCTTTAAATACCAAAAAAATACATTGAAAGTTATTCTTCGTAAATGACATGTATTCATTTAAGCTAATATGACAATTACAAAAAAAATAAACAGTTTATTTAATGAACCGCCTTAATTAGCAACATATAAGCCTGAATTAGCTCTCTCTTCAAAGTTTTGATTTACACAGATTAAAACTCATTGGAAAGAGTTAAAATATTAGTTCCCCATTAAATTATGGATAGTCACAAATTCTATTAGTAGAAACCAAAAACAACAACAACAAGAGTTTATCAAAAGGGATAAAAGAATAATATTAAAAACTTACAGACACTTACCTGGAAATTATTTTGGTGTCCTTGAGCCTATGATATCCCTTTTCTTTTGCTAAAGTTATGCGAATCACCACTACTCAGAGAAGTCGAAAAACTAATGCCCTGACACGATTGAAATAGAGCTACAATACTTGATGTGTATGTTTATTGATTTGAGTTTGCTTTGAACAACAAAGTTCTTTGTTCAAAGATTTTGAAGTTTAATATCAAATAAAACGCTGTAAATTACTAACCCGATATGTTTTTTAAAGTTAAAAATGCTTTCAGTAAAGTGCAAGTATGTCTAACATACAGATAGATTGAGGAGTGGTTATGCAAAAAAAACACCACTTAGAAGATAATTTATCTTAGTTTTATGTTTTATTGTCACTGTTTACTTTCAATTTGAAAGAAATAAGTATGCAATTTCATTTAAAGTAGTACCAAAACGTTAGATAGCCATACACGACATCAGTGATAAAACAAGAGGAAAATCAGATGGCTCAACAGCATATGAAATCCTGGGTAGCAAGAAAATAACATAAAAAATTAGTATCAATATCAAAGCTGACTGTACAAATTAGCGTACCTAAAACAAAGGGAAGAACGAATAGAGAAATTTTAAATTAAGTTCAAAATAGTCCTTTGATATATGAACTAACAAAGATTCTTTTCGAAATTACTAAGGGATATAATCAAACTACGTTAATAAGATTCATTTATTTTATGATTTACTAACTCAGGGACTTGTGCTTTAATTACAGACAGTCTTTACCTTGGTGTAATTTGTGAGTGCTGTTTCAACCAACTCTGTCATAGCAGCTATTTCCTGGTTGTTTGTGACAATGTTCAAGTTTATCATTGTATCCTTAGAGTATTTCCTAAGGTTTGAAATAAAATTTTGAAGTTTATCTACTACATCAACTGACGTTCTATTAGTAGTTTGTAGTAGAGCCTGATTAGTGGCACTTACGATAATCACTTGGTGAACAACATCAACTTCATCATTGACTTCTTTTACTTTTCCTTTATTGTTTAAATTTAAAATTCCATATAATAAGAACAATACCAGCATAAATACCAACACTTTTTTTGCTATCAACTTGTTTTGCATCTTAAGAACTACTAAAAGATTAGTAAATTGGAAAACACAAAACTTTTACATCGAATGAAATATAAATAACCTGTTACCGTAATTGATTCCAAACAAAGACGAAAATAATTGAAATCATATTTTGATTCAAATTGTATTTTCAAAGTAAGCGTTCATATTCAAAGTTGTATTAATAGCAAAACAATATTTTTTAAACTTAGATTTTGTTATGAAAATAGTAATACTTGTTTGTTTTGAATATTTAAATAAAAATTTACTTACAATCAACAACATTTTCAATAAATCAAAATTGAACATCTTATTCCAAGTGGCTTTGTTTTGGATAGAACCTCCTATTGTCTAATTGAAATGAAAAATATTATTTTTTAATAATAAAAAAGAGGAACATTTAAAATGAAAATGAGCAGATATGTAAGTACTACTGCACTTTCATTAATTCTCCTTATTTAAACCGAAGTTTTATATTCCAAATTCATGAGAATTAACAATATCTTATTAAATTTCAAAAGCCCTTGTGTTCGACCAGTCGTTTTCAAATAGCTGGGACTGAAATAAATGAAATTTACATGAGGAGTAAGTGGTTGAGAAGGGTACAGTTTCTATATATACTATTTTGGTAATTGCTCATTATTGTAATAATGGTTTTGGAAAAAAATTAAATCTTGCTTCATTATTAAAAACCCAGATAAACCCCTTCATTAGATAAACCCAGTGTTTATCTAAATAAAGATAATACTACTGTCTCCTGAAACAGAACTCGTTTCATAAAAAAGAAACTTTTGCACCGCTATGCTTGTGGGGAAAGCTCATCTAGTGCATAGTGTTCATAACAAGTTAATATTTTCGAAAATGATGAATCAAATTTAAGGGGCAATATTCTTTCAATCTATTTAAATACTTTGGAAATTACGATCTTAGAGTTATAACGATAGATAAAAACACTTAAATTGATATTTTGACTGAAACAATCAGCCGTTTTCAACTGCAGCTGTTAATTATTTAAGAAACTGATCAATTTTGGAAAGGAAACACAAAACTAAATAATATATAACCTAGTTATTCATATATATAGGGTGTAGTGTAGCAGGAGTAGGATTTTTGAAGAAAAAGGAATCTTCCAAGCTTTGCTTAGGTTGAGAATATATTAATAGGATAGTTCTAGTTGTTCATTTTACTACTAGAAGAGTATTATCAGTCGTAGTAGTATACGCCTCTGTAGAACTAACTGAAATAGATGATAGTGAGAGCATAAGTAATTCCTTTTTTCAAAAATATAGTTTGTTTAGTTAATTTCAATTGTATCACCCGCATAGAATTTATCTTTTATTCTATCTTCAGTGAAATATTGTTTGAGAAAATTTTCCATTGTATTGTTGATGTGATGAACTTCAAGAAGACTAAGATTGGGCACGGAGTGATGAGGATTTTGGTTGTAAACTTACTTATTTTATCCAAATCATAAATAAAGAAAGCATTGTTTTTAATGTACAATATCTGGAAATGAGAATACGAATAGTTTTAATCAATCCTTCGGTCAATGCAGCCTTGATGGGACTATGGCTATGATTCAACTCTGTACCATATTTTAGCAGAATTTTCTTTACATCTTGATTTATAAATTCACTCTCTTAATCTGTCTGAATTTTTCTATGGGGATCTTGGTCAAGTATTGTTTTTAGAGTATTCGTTATTTTATCTCCACGCTTAGATTTCAATGGAATAGTATAGGAGTAAGGAATAAAGATATTAATGGCAAATGAAAGGAGCTTGTAAGGTTTATTTTGGCGTCGATGCAACCTATGCAAAAGTTATACGACCAGCTTGTATGATCTGCAGGGGATGGAAGTCCTTAGTTTTTCCATATTGTTGACTGTGAAGTCGACTAGATAATCTGATTTCGTGTAACTAGATTCATTTTGAAGGTATTCATTTACTACACTCTGTTGAAAATTAAAGGCATAAACAAGTGTACTGGGTTCATTTAAGACTCCACATCTCACCAGCATTGGCATATAAATATTTCAGAGTGTCATCCATTTTACATTTAAATGTGCGCTACCTCGTCTACTATCTTTCTGTATACTAGCAGTGGAAAGACACTTTTTCCTACCCTCTAAATTAGAATAATTGCTGCTGCTGTTGTAATTTGATTTTGTGTAGTTGTTAGCAGTAAAGTTTTAAAATCATCCTTTTAGAATTGTAATCGTTATTATCATGATTTATTGACGTCAGTTGCATTAATTCTTTTAAATATTTTGCTACTCACTGATGTTGTTGGAAAGTTCAATATATGTAAATATTTCAGGATATCCATGTAAACGGCTAAGGTTTTCTTATGATTTAAGACAAAATTAGTTATGAGATTACAAGTGCTGCTACATGGTGCAGCTACAAATTCAATTTTTAGCATTAATTTTGAAATCAATGCTTTCATTCAAATAATTTAGCAACCTTTTATTCAGCCTCCGATAGAAAATTGGTAATACATCTAATATTTTTGATAAGTAACCTTCAAACAGTGACTGTAGAGGTGATTTTGAACTATTTGACTCTTTCACTACACTGATGGGTTTAATTTAATATGTTTTTTGCTCGTCAAAACGAAGAAGTGCCATTTGAAAAATTAAAAGTTTATGATTGTTAGGTATGCTACTATTAATAAGGAAATCTCTATGATTACCCTCAAAAGTTTTCAATGGAGAGAGAGCATCGTCAATTTCAGTAAAATTGTATGGTTTAGCGATGTTTTCTTTTCTGATTAAGAATGAAGAAGAAGATTGCGAACAAGATCAGGTATTATTTTCAATAAAACTGTTAATAAGCCTCCTTCACCTGAACTAAATGTTTTGTTTTCTCTGTTTGACTGTTGTAATATTGGACAGGGTATAGACAATTGATTTTTGAAGTTTAGTCTGCTTATTAGTAGCACCTTAAAGTTCAACTCTGCCTGCTGTTAAATTTAAACACAGCTCAGAAATAAGTTTAATAAATTATTTATCTACATTCAGTATGGCCTTCCTAAGAACGGGTTTTGAGCTACTCAAAACCGAGAAAAAATATATTCAGTTCAATTCAATTCAATCATTTATTACCCAAAACTACAAGAGAAGAAGTAGTACAAGTGGAGTATAAACATAATAATAAAAAGAAAAAAGAACATCAACAAAAACTAGCAATTAATTTCTACTTACAAAAACTGTAAAAGATCATTTGCAGGGCCAATTTTACAAAATGCATCTGCTGAAAGCTATTTGTGTAGATCACTGAGCTTTTGAGGAACATCCGTAGAATAGAATATTTTAACTAGATACCGATTTCTAGTCCATTGCGGAAGAGAAAGAACAAATTTGTAAAATTTGAAGTTTGTAGCTTTAAACTTTTTCAAATCCTTTAGGTTAAGAACAGAATGAACACGCGAAAGAAAAAGTACAGAATGATCAAAAAACGATCGAGAGCACAGTGAAAGGACTGCAGTCCAACTCGGCTAGAATAGATGGACTTAATCTTAGGACTGTAAATGCTACCCTAGTTAATTTATTAGCTTATCTACTTCATTTGATAAATCTGTCATTCCAGACCGGTGAATTACCTGGTGGTCTTAAACTGGCAAAGATAATATCATTGTATAAAAAAAGCCAACAAACAAGAAGTATCGAATTGGCGACCGATATATTTATTGCCTATTTTTTCTAAAATCTATGAAAAGTTAATTCACGGGAGACTTTATGAATATTTGGATAAACTAGGAATATTGTGAGACAGCCAATTTGGATTCCCCAGTAAACATTCTAATAGCCATGCTGTTCACCATCTTCTGGATGTAGTCAATGGAGCTCTGGAAAAGGTTTTATTCCTTTAAGGATCTTTGTTGACATTAAAAAATCCTTCGACACTGTGGATTTTGAGTTGTTGTTGAGTCGCCTGTCTAGTCTGGGGATAAAAGATGTTTGCTTGGATTGGTTTAAATCATAGCAAACCGAACGCTAGAAAACCTTTTGGTGTTTACCTCCTTGAATTACCTTGTTGTTATACTTCTAAGACAAATCATATGATTTTTAGTAGGGTAGGAAAAATTGTAAACAGTGCTTCTATAGTATTTGAAAATGTGTCGCTTTCAGAGGTTTTTGAAAATAAATATTTGGGATTTTATGTTGATAATAATTTTAGTTGCAAGAATCACATAAACATGATTTCTTCTAAACTTGCACGAGCTCTTGGGGTAATACGGCGTTTGAAACACGTGTTACTTTTAACTGTTTTAAGAAATGTATATCACACTGTTTTTCATCCTTTTATTGTTTATTGTTGCTGTATTTATGCACATAATTTTTCTTCAAATATTAAGAGACTGCAGATTCTTTAGAATAAGGCGCTTCGAGTACTGGGTGAGTTTGTTCAGTATGAGCACACGCGCAAATGTTTTATGAGTTTTAGAATTTTAAATGTTCATCAGATCAGGGACCATCAGGCGGGAGTTTTTATATACCAAGTGCTTAACCCTAGAAGGGTAAGTTTTCGTAAATTTTACGATGCAAAAACACTTTTTCGCGGTTGCCATGGAAACGGATGCATTGCGCGAACCGACCTCCCCGATATGATAATATAATGACTAGCCTGTTCTTGTGCTGTCATCGAGGTTTTATTATCTGAACGGGTTGGGGAGATATTTAGGGTCAAAAGCTTACCATCTACGTAACTTTTTCACCTATTTCTGGAAAAGGGATTTTTTGATAAAAACTTGGTAATTAGTAAGCTTCTTCGCACAATGAGGTTAGATCAGTTTTTTAACGTTGTTGACAAGCTTCGTAGCAAATTTCGTGAGAAAATAGCACATGAAAATGCTGAATTTGGCTATTTTCTGATTTAACAAATGAGCAGCAAAAATTTTTCACACTGACAAATAGAAATGTCACGACTAACAACTTATTTACATCGATTCCGTTTGCAGCAAAACTACTGAAATAACCGTATCTACTTGGTACAGTACGAAAAAACAAGAAAGACATTCCAGAAGAGCTGCTTGTAAGCAAAGGGAGAATCACAGGAACCTCAATGTTATGTTTCGATTGGGAGCTTACTCTAGTGTCTTATCTTCCTAAGCCATCAAAAATGGTCCTGCTTCTGTCAACTTGCCAAGAGGGTACCAGTACCATGTATCCAAGCAAGAAGCCTGAGATCATTGAGTACTACAATAACACCAAAGGCGGTGTAGACACATTTGACCAAATGTGTAGTTCAATTTCAACGGCTTGGAAGACAAACAGGTGGCCCATGTGCATTTTTTATGGGTTGATCAACATCGCGTGTATCAACAGTTATGTCATCTACTCCTTCAATATCTCCAAATCTGGTGGAAGACCACTTTCACGAAAGGATTTCATGAATGTTCTGTTCAAAGAGTTGACCCAGCCGTATATGACCACTCGCTAAGAAGCCCCCACTTTGCAGCGCTCGATCAGACTCGATATCAGTCAAACAATGGAGGTGACAGGTGAAATGCGTTCAGGAACGTCTGTGGAAGGGAGAAGAACGATCTTCAGTCTCTGCCCAGCGTGCATTCGCCGAATGACTACCAATTTTTGCAACCATTGCAAAAAGCCATTTTGCAGTGAGCACCGTGCGAAGTCATGCATATCATGTGACTCCAAGCAATGAAAGCAACCTTTTGTGCT
Source organism: Artemia sp. Qi Xiang Cuo (assembly GCF_049724085.1). Classification (NCBI taxonomy): domain Eukaryota; kingdom Metazoa; phylum Arthropoda; class Branchiopoda; order Anostraca; family Artemiidae; genus Artemia; species Artemia sp. Qi Xiang Cuo. Next base: position 1,577,469 of record NW_028300808.1, read on the forward strand.
GTGTAAGATATTATCTGAAGATGTTTTCGATAATTCCCACTTACTTTTAAAATATACTTAAGTGATGAGTTTAAAAGTCAATGTTTCTCCAAGTAGTAATTTTTACGAAAGCTTACCATCTACATAACTTTTTGGGAAGCTTACCTTTCTAGGGTTAATGGACTATCTCTTGAATATTTTAAAGATTTTTTTAAAGTTTAATTCTGATTATCATCATCATAGGACTAGAGGTCGTGGAAGCTTAGTCTATGAAGTAAAGAGTACGGGTCGATCTAGTTTTGTAATTAAAAATTATGCAGTTAATTTGTGGAACGGTTTCCCGGAGAGCATTAGGGAGTAAGAAAACCAGTTTCAGTTTAAAATCAGATTAAAAAAGTTTTTTTGGGTAGGAATTAAATATTTTTGACTGTTGTTTGTTATATATTTTTTTTTTTTTTTAATTCGGGAGAGTTAAATTGTTTTGAAAAGTAAGAAAAGAGTAGGAAGAGCGAATGATTTTTGTTTATGATGAAAGATTATGTGACGCTATTCAAGCCACAATAGTGGTAAAATATAATGTCATACTTTGTTAACATTTCTACGTTTGGTTGATAATGTTATTTAAAAATTTGGTAAGTACCAGTTAGGTATGATGTAATTATTAGTCGAAATATAACCCATCTCTCTCTCTCTCACTTATTTCCATATTCATTTCTGAGAATAGACCTTATCAGTGATCTTCTTAATCACAGGGCATCGTAGGCTGTAAGAAGGATGACATCCTCCACAATTGGCCCTTTTTTAGAGATTCCATACAACGATCACTGTTCGTAGATAAATGAGGCCCAGCACAACGAGCGCACTTTGAAGGGCTACTAGTACATAAAATTTCCAAACGTCCACGAGAACGACTCTTCAAGAAACACTTTAGCAATTGCTTGAACTCATAAACACGGAATTTTTTATACCCAATCTTCCCACCGTTTCGCAGAAATTATCCTTTGGAAAGCGCGTCTGCAAATTCAAGCTTAACCGATTTACTTCTTTCAAATGGACTAGACCCGAGCATACAGAACTGGTTCCGTAGCAATTCAAGGTCAAAATCAGACTGGATTTCTCGAAAAACACCAGGGTATATTTTAGATAAAACTTTCACACCAGAGCCAGGTAGAACCTCTTTTGCTGATTTGCAAAAATCCTCAGCTGCAAATTTCTCAATATTTACTGTCCGCTGCTTTTCATTCGCTCGCACGCTGGTCACCATCTGATGACCAGAAATTGAGTCTATTACTAATTTTCGCTTTAGCTGGTCACCATGCTCAGGCGGAGATACCTTTTTTTTGGGGGGGGGGGTAGGTTTCCCCGGTATGGTGTAGCTTTCTTGTCGTATTTTCATGTTCGCCCCTACCCTCTACCTTGAATGCGAACATAAGTACTCTTTGGAGGTATAGTCTAGTCATTATCTTACCTTTAACTTCTAGGCTTACCTGCGTAGTATTCAAACTTCCAACAAGTAAAATTATACGGAAAAAATATATATTCAATTCCTTTATATTACCGACGGCAAATTCTATCCAGCAGGTCCTTAAAAAGCAGGACTTCTATAAAAAGTTTACTCTTTTTTTTCGTCCAATTAAGAATATATCACCATCAATCAAATCTACTGGAACATCTTTTAACTTTAATTGGGGATATAATATATCATTTCTTCAAAGATTGTTTTCTCTGCGTACGGTCACCAACATAAAATTGAAAAATTTCTCAAGGACTCCCTTACATTAATTTCAGTGTTATTTCCAAGTACGCCCAGAGACAATGTGTAACAGCTCATACCTTGTATATTAATCTATTTAAATCTGGTGAATTTAGTATCTCAGAAGCCTCTTATGAGAGCATTTGAATTGGCTAAGCTTGAATTAGCTAGCTAAGCTAAGCTTGGCAAAATGTTTTGCAAAGAACTTGGCATGATCTTTTTCAAAGAACGTAAAGATGTAAAGCTAATATATTTGCAAACTCTTTCAACAGTCCTAACCTTATTTTTAACTTTGTTTACATTACTACACTGAACACTTGGCTTTTCCATAGCATTTCAGGGGTTTTAAACTTTTCGGGGGATTTCTTATTAATGACCACTTTCTTATGGTAGGTAGTTCCTGGGGGAGGCCAAAAATATATCACTCTTTTCTCGTAAGTTTGGATGGATTATATGAAATATACGGAGATTTTGTCATTTTTGGAAAATTTGATTTAAAAACTAGGGCTATTCGAAATTTTCTATGTTCTCTATTTATACCAAACTTTTTTATCAGTGTAACATGTGTTTAGGCTGGAGTTTTGGGGGCGATATGCAGTTTGATTTTTTATTATATTTTTTCTAAATTCCTACACAGAGCATGTGACTTTTCCATGGAGTTTAAAGTGTTTTAACCTTTTGGGGGGATTTCATTGGTAGCCCCACTCTCTTTTAGGGATATGTTATGTATTGTATGTTATCTATTCACACCAAATTTCTTTTGTCAGTGTTACATGTGTTTAGGGTGGAGTTTTGGGGGCGATATAAAGTTTAATTTTTTTATTATATTTGTTCAAATTCCTACTCAGAGCACGTGACTTTTCCGTGGAGTTTCAAGTGTTTTAACCTTTCGGGGGGATTTCAGGGGTTGGTTTTGGGGGTACCCCCACTCTCTTTTTGGTAGTTGGTTTCTGGAAGAACCCAAATATATATCACTCTTGTCTCATAATTTTTGGTTTGTTATGTGAAATATACAGACATTTCGGCATATTTGGGAGGTTTTATTTACGAACTAGGGCTATTCAAGCTTTTTATGTTAACAATATACACAGAATTTCTTGTGTCAAGTGACTTGAGTTAAGGGAGGTGGCCTCTACGGTTTCTACTGTCAATATACAGACAAGTTTATTTTCCCCCCAATACTATCACTATGCATTCATGGCGCTAATTTAGCTATTGAATAAAAAAACTAGTTTTTTTTAACTGAAAGTAAGGAGCGACATTAAGACTTAAAACGAACAGAAATTATAACGTATATGAAATGGGCTGTCCCCTCCTCAATACCTCGCTCTTTACGCTAAAGTTTTTTATTGTTTTGTAAAATAAATTTGTGTGACAGATTTAAACTTTAGCGTAAAGAGCAAGGTATTGACGAGGGTATAGCCCCTTTCATATACGGAATAATTTCTGTCCATTTTAAGTTTTAATGTCGCTCCTTACTTTCAGTTAAAAAAATCTATTTTTTATTCAATTTCTGAATGTTTTGAATTAATGCAGCTTTGATTTTGGCTCACCGCACATGAATAATTAAAACGAAATTCGCATAATTATTTTACTTTTTTGGCTAAATGGCTTTCTCGAAATTTTGTTCTGACGTAACTTAAGAAATAACTTACTTAACGAACTTCTTTATTCGTATGTTTTAGTAGGTATATTAGGGAGTTTGTGCCCTAGTCGATACCTTGTTCTTTACGCTAAAGTTCGAATTTTGTTTGAATCACAAATCCCTGAATCACAATGGCCAGTTAATTAGAATAGATAGCTCTTTTGAAAGTACAAAAAAAAAACTTTAGCGAATTTTTTTTTGTCTTGTTTGAATGTTGCTCCTTACTTTCAGTTGAAAAAACTAGTTTTTTTATTTAATTTCTGATCGTTTTTTAAATAATGCTGAAAAATCAGGCACCCCCTTCATAGATATGTCCCTTCCCCCAAGAAAACATTCTCCATGGAAGGATCCTCCCCCGTAGCCCCCTCCTAAGACCCCCCATCAGAAAAAAATCTCTCCTGAAACGACTTTATACTTCTTATTAACCAATACTATATGTAAACAATGGGCAAAGTTCATAACTTCCAGCCCTTCCCCCGGGAACTCTGGGAGATTAAGTCATCCTCAAAGACATATTTATTACGTTTTTGACTATACTGAACAAAATGGCTATCTCAAAATTTTGATTGGGTGACTTTGGGAAAAAAATGAGCGTGGGATGGATCCAAGTTGCCCTCCAATTTTTCGGTCATTTAAAAAAGGCACTAGAACTTTTAATTTCAGTTCAAATGAGCCCTCATACGATATTCTAGGACTACTGGATCAATACGACCACTCCTGGAAAAATGAAAAAAAAAACAAAATAAACACGCTTCCGTGATCTTTCTTATGACAAAAAATACAAAATTCCACATTTTTGCAGATAGGAGCTTGAAACTTCCGCAGTAGGGTTTTGTGAAACGCTGAATTTGATGGTGTGATTTTCATTAGAGTTCTTTGAGTTTTTGGGGGTGTTTCCCCCTTTTTCGAAAATAAGGCAAATCTTCTCAGGCGCGTAACTTTGATGGGTAAAACTAAACTTAATGAAACTTATATATTTGAAATCAGCGTAAAAATCTGATTATATTTATTTATCTATGGGTATCAAAATTCTAATTTTTAGAGTTTCAGTTACTATTGAGCCGGGTAGCTCCTTATTTACAGTTCGTTACCACGAGCTGTTTGATACTAGGTCTTACCAGTGAGATTTTACGCTGTCAAGTTCAACTTTCTTTGAATTAGGCCTTTTTTCTTAATATTTTGAGGGTTTTAACCAATTTATTTTTTATATTTTAGAAGTCGTTTCATATTTCTATTATTTATTCGGGTTTATGCATATCCTACTTGGAGTTTTTCGGGAGTCATTGGTGGTTATTCAATTTCATAACGCTTTTAAGTTCAGCTTTATTCGAATTCGACCTTTTTGCTTTATATTTTTGGAGGGTTTTAACCTATTTCTTCTTTTATGATCAAACTCCGATTTTGGGAGCTAAACCCTTTTAGATTTGAGAGTTTGACCGTATTTTCACTTTTTTTAATAGAAAGCTTTTTCCTACCTGTATAATTTTTTGGATTGATCAGACTCAGATTTGAAGAGTTCGTCTTAGGACATAACCCTTTTAGAGTTTTACAGCTTGATTGCATATAAAGCTGTTTTCGACTTCTATTATTTCCTGGATCAATCAAACTCACATTTTGGATATTTTTCTAACGCAAGTTTGTCTAACCCTTTCTAGGGTTTGAGAGTTTTAAGGTGTTTCATTTTTGCTTGAATATTAAGCTTATTCCCAATATTTGTATTATATTTGGTTTGATCAAACTCAGATTTTAGGAGTTCGTCTTAGGACATAAACCCCTATACAGTCTTAGAGTTTGACTGTATTTCCACTTTTTTTTAATATAAATCTTTTTTCCTATTTTTTTTATTATTTTTGGATTGATCAAACTCAGAATTGTGAGTCCATCTAAGTCCATAAAATCTTTTTAGATTTTGAGATTTTGACCGTATTTTCAGTTTGTTTGAAAACAAAAATTTTCCGATTTTATTATTTTTTGGAATAATCAAACTCACATTTTGGGAGCTTGTCTAATATAACTAACCCTATTTAGTGTTTGAGAGTTTGACCAACTTTCATTTTTTTTTTTTGAATATCAAGTCTTTTTTCGATTTCTGTATTATTTTTAAATTTAATAAAACTCTTGGGAGTTCGTCTTAGGACATAAACGCTTCAAGAGCTATAGAGTTTGGCCGTATTTTCACTTTGTTTTAATATACACCTTTTTTCCGATTTTATCATTTTTGTATTGATCAAACTCAGATTTAGGAGTTCGTCTTACAGCATAAGCCTTTCTAGAGTTTGAGAGTTTGGCCGTGTTTTCAGTTTGTTTTTATATAAAACTATTTCCGACCTTTATTATTTTTGATTGATCAAATTCAGATTTTGGGAGTCCATCAAAGGACATAAAGCCTTTTAGAGTTTGACCATGTTTTCACTTTATTTTAATAAAACCCTTTTTTTCGATTATTTTTGGATTGATTACACTCAGATTTGCTACTTCGTTAAAGTTTTGTTTTCAATTATAATCTTATTCCAGTACCGAGAAATTCTTTTGAAAAGGATTTATAATATCATTTCAGAACAAGTTCTCTTATTAATATTCCACTTAAGATATTTTTTTAAGCTGAAGTAGAGAGATTTTCCACTCACAAGCTTTCTTTTTTACTTTATGCATATCCCAAAACCAAACTGTACTTTTCAAAATGTTTCTTACTATCATTTTAAAAAAAATTACTTTTACGGGTCTTTGACCAGTTTTCAACTTCTCATACACTCCAAAAACGAGCTATATCTATGGAAAGAATTGGTAATATTAATGTTAAGAATATTTTCTTTTACAGCTCTTTAAGCGGTTTTCAAGTTTGTTTATACTCCAACACCAAGCTCCAATATGTCATTTTACGACATATCAGTATAATCTGCTACGTTTTGGCTATGCTGTAGTCAAGAAAAATATGGAATTTGTCAAGTATTTGAAATATCTAGGTCATTCTTCCTATATTGACTGAAGACTTAAAAGAACTTTTGAAATATTCAGAAGCTTACGTGGCTAAAGATTTACATCGCTAAGGTAGGCCTCCATACTAGGAATTTTAGTTCACAATTTTAATGCTAGGGAATTTGGGGCGCTAATATCAACATACTAAGCCATTCCTGTGGAAATACCTATGTAACCTCTCATTGGAATAGAAAGGTCCAGGTTTATTACTTCAAAATTAGCAAAAATTGGAACAAGTATTATATAAAAGAAATGAAAAACATAGAATGTGGATGTAAGTCTAGGATTTATCTCCTTTTTAATCAAAGACGGGTGAAAGAAGAAACAATTCCTTGGAAAAATAGTGAAAATTTGGTTGCTTCTTTAAGCTATAAAAAAAACAATTCAAAGGAAAGCTTTCGCATGCTTCAGCACATTATTAGGACATCCTAGAGGAAATTTCGCTGTAATGGACTGAATGTTTACTTTCTTGAGACATTGAGTGAAACGCAGGAGTAGAGTGCTAAGTACCATTTTTCTTGCCTCCATAGGAATTACCATGTTATTTTCTTGCCTTATGTTCCCTTGGTACCTTTCCAAGCAACGTGATTAAACACATTTTGAAACTGCATGCTATTTGCTTGCCTTATGTTCCCTTGGTACCTTTCCAAGCAACGAGATAAAAAAACATGTCTTTAGCGTAGTTTGACGGGTATATGAATATACAGTGTACTTTGACGTGCACATTGACAGATCACGTTTTGGGACCATTTGATAACACGACCAGACGGGTTTATAAGGCAAAACCCATTTTTTAGGGCCAATCAAATATTCCTTGGTACCTTTCCAAGCAAAGTGATAAAAAAAAACATGTCTTTAGATACTTCGTTCATCATGATAGTGTATAAGATTTGAAACCTACATGGAATTACACAAGAATATACAGTGTGGTTTGACGTGAACATTGCAAAAAGCGAGCAATCCTTTTATATTTTATACCTATAGAGTGAACAAACACGTTTTGAGAGTATAATCGAAATTGTATAACGCAGCCAGATGGGTTTTTGAAGCACTTTCATCATAACGTGTTTTATTTTTTTTTTGGCAATTGACATTTTTTTCTGATAACAAGTACCATTCATTGCGATCGTAACTCTATGTTGGCTCGTTTTAGATACTTCAGTTTGTCTATTCATTTGTGTTAAATAAAAATCTTGAATTCGGAAAATGAAAAAATAAGTATTTATACAAAATGTACGATGCAGCTAATTAAAGAATAGTAGGCAACACTCAGAATTGTTTGATTGAGACATGCTGTTAAATAACTTTACGTAAAAAGCTAACTATATTTGCAAAAAGGGATAAGGGATTCTTAAATTGGACTGTACGAACGATCTTATTTGAATAATAGGAAAAAAAACAGAGCTAGGTTAGGTTTGAGTTGCATGGGGGTTGAGTTGCATGAGGGTTCAGTTAAAGAGGGCTCAGTTGCACGAGAGTTCAGATGCACGGAGGTTCAGTTGCTTGGGGTTCAGTTACACGGGGATTCAGTTACAATGGAACCCACAAAAAAACAATGGGGCACACACAAAAGCCAAATTAGGCCAGTGGCCTATGAGAAACCGTACAATACCAAAAACAATGAACAATTCCCAATGGGCAAGTATTTAGTTAATATAATGCTTGGAATGAAAATTAAGTTTTGAGGGGGATGTAAAAATGGTACTTATTTAATATCCCGGCAAACATACGACTAGAAATGCTGCAGGAGAAAAAGACTATTGCTTCTTTCTGAACTAATCGCAATTCCTTGACAAATATTTTTCAATGGAACCCTCACATTGCATTGTCTATGCAACACCAAACTAGCGAATATTTATTGTGGCTTTTTAGGTGTTCAATTTTTTTTTCAGTTTGATTAATAACATAAAATATAATGAAATTTAAAATTGGCTAAGCTCTATTTTGACTACTTTATATGAAGTGAAGGGGGTTGGTATTCTGTTAAAATAATTCTAGGAACGGGGAAATTAAGTTTTAAGGGAGGTGTAAAAATGCTACTTATTTAATACACCGGTAAACATCTGACTTGAAATGCTTCAGGAGAAATAGACTATTGCTTCTTCCTGAACTTTCTGGGGAGGGGGTTGGGGGCAAGTATTTAATGAATATAATCCTAGAAAGGGGGAAATTAAGTTTTGAGGGTGGTGTAAAAATGGTACTTATTTAATATCCCGGTAATTATGCGACTAGAAATGCATCAGGAGAAATATACTATTTTTTCTTTCTGAACTAATCGCAATTCCGTGACAAATATTTTTTTACTTTTACTTTATTGCTATTAGTCAAAACATTGCATTGTCTATGCCACACCAAACTAGCGAATATTTATCGTGGTTTTTTAGTTGCTCATTTTTTTTAGTGTAATTAATAACATAAAAAAATGATGAAATTTAGAATTGGCTAAGCTCTATTTTGACTACTTTATATGAAGTGATGGGGGTGGGGGCAAGTATTCGGTTAAAATAATGCTAGGAAGGCGGAAATTAAGTTTTGAGGGAGGTGTAAAAATGCTACTTATTTAATACCCTGGCAAACATGTGACTTGAAATACTTCAGGAGAAATAGACTATTGCTTCTTTCTGAACTTTCTGGGGAGGGGATGGGGGCAAGTATTTAGTTAAAATAATGCTTGGAAAGGGGTAATTAAGTTTTGTGGGAGGTGTAAAAATGCTACTTATTTAATACCCCGGTAAACATCTGACTTGAAATATTTACCGGCTTGAAATGTTTAAACCGGCAAAAAATTCTAAAATTAAGAAGCACATTGGAATCTATATTGTTTGTTTAAGTGTAATATCTGGCATCATTAACCTTCTCGTTAGATTGAATTTGTCTGAAAAACTGGTTTAGCCTGCCTACCAGTCCAGTGGAAAAGACAGGCAAGCCTAGCAGCCCCAACCCCAGGGGTGCAATTGGGGACCCCCAGGTACAGTCTTTTTATTTTTCTGCCTGGTGCCTACACCTCTGCTTCGCTCTTATTAGAACCTTTTTCTAATTGCTTGTGCCATCCGGAAGATCCCTTGCCTTTTGCTGTTGGCTTGTAGCTTGATTAGCCTAGTTTGGAGTTCATTTTAGCCTACATCATGGGTGACGACTCAAAACAGAGCTATAGTCACAGAGAGATGAGATCAGACTGCTCCATCCAGTACAGTGGAGCTGAATCTATTAATGAGTAGATTACTATGCTCACCTCACTCATTAACACCCTTAATAACAAGCAAAAGCTAATTGCAGATTCACTTAATGACCAAAACCTTAAATCTACTATGGCAGAAGTTGTCAGTGAGGCACTGTCTATTGAGGTTGGTTCTTTGGTTGAGGTCTCTGTTAAAAAACTTGCCTCTAGTCATGTGCCTGATGCTTTTGATGCTAACAACATGGAAATTATTAAACAAGAGGGATACAATAGTCTTAAAATGGATTTTGATGTGCTTGTTGAAAAATCACTAAAACAATATGATTTGAGGATGTCAAAGCTTGAATCATCTCTTCCTTTGCTTCAATCAGGTTTGTCAGAGCTGCAAAAATCTCTGAAACCAATTCAACTCAATGTGGATCGTCTGAGTGATCAGTTTGACGAAATTAAAATTTCAAATCAGCTGATCCTATTTGGTTTCAAAGAAGACCTTTATCCAGAAGCTTCTGAAAGCAAATTACTTGGATTTTGCAGTACTACGTTTCCTGGTATTCCTTTTACTAAGAATGGCATAGTTTCTGTTAGAAGGATTGGAAAACAAGGCCCAGGTTTGAAATCTCGCCCACTAGTTGTGGAACTTTGTAGTCCAAGAATGCAGCAGCGTATTCTTAGAGAAAAGAAAAGTTTGCAAGGTAGTGGTGTCTTTATTTCTGAGTCACTTACAAATCCTAGACTTCAGCTACTGAACTATACTAAATCAAAGCTTGGGAAGAGGTCTAAATGGTCTAGTGGAGGAGAAATACTTACCAAGCTTTGTAATGGTAAAGTAATCACTGTTAAAGAGGCATCTCAAGTTGGTGTTCTCCGTCAGTCAACTACGGCCCATCCAAGCCCCTCCCAGGACTGAAAGGAACCGTTTTTCCCCTTTTAGCTCTGTTGTTTTGTTGTTATTTCTTAACTCTTTATGATTTAATGGTTTTACTTATGCTTGCATTTATGTTGTTTTACATTATTCTTTTAAATGAATTCCATAAACCGTTGATAACTCTTTCCTCTGTCTGCTTCTTTATTGTTTTGCCTTTTTCTTTATTTTGTTTTTGCCTTTGTCCTTGTAATTGTTTGTTTTTTTTATTTTTTTTGAGCTTTGTAGCTTGTTATTGTTCTTTGTCTTGCAGGTTTTTTTCTTCTCTTTCTTTTCTTTGTTGCCTATAAGTTTCACCTTTTTAGTTTCAATTTACCCTCTGCTATTTCAGCCTGTTTGTTTGATATCTTGTTCATTTGTGAAGAAATTGTGTGCATTTGTTATGTTTGGTAAATCTGGCAGATTTTTCTTTTCTTTTGAATTCTTCTTTTCTTAAATAAGTTATCTTTGAGCAACCAAGTAGTGCTGGCAAACAAGAGGCCCACACACTTGACCCTCTTCTTGAATATATGGTTAATTCTAGTTGCAATTATCACACTACTATTGATTTTTGTGATAAAATCATGCCTTCTCTCTCTTTAAATAGTTGTTTTAATGTATTTTGTTTGAATGTACGTGGGATACGAGATAAGTGGGATAGTTTGAAATCATATTTGTGGTCTGATAATTCTTGCCCTTTTGTTGTAATTGGTTTAACAGAAACATGGTTATCTGATAGTGAAAATTTAACAGCTTATGATATGCATGGTTATATTGCTATTCATGTCCCTCGAATGGTAACAAAGTGCTCAGGCGGCATGTCTTTATTTATAAAACCTGATATTAAATTTAGTAGACGGTATGACCTTGAATTCTTGTTTACTTCAGTAGTGTCTAATAGTAGGACTGTTTAATCTCTTTTCATTGATCTGAAAAGCCATTTTGCATGTGATACTGTTTGTTTGTTTTATAAGCCCCCTCCTTTCCCAACACATCTGTTCTGTGATTTGCTTGATCAGCTTTCTGGTGCGGGGAATTTCTCTTAAAAACGTATTTGTGTTTTGGGAGATTTTAATTGTAATATGCTAAATGTTGGATCAAGTGATGAATGTAACCATCTCTTTGATGTGCTTTCTTCTTCTGGGCTACTTCCTTCAATTTTTTTTCCTTCTCATGTTGATCCTACAAGAAATTCTGCCACTTTGATTGATAATACTTTCATTTTTCATTCTCCCAAATTGAAGTCTAATTCTAGTCTTGTTTTCACTGATCTGTCTGATCACATCCCTATTTATCTATCACTTTTTGTGCCTAAAACTGAGATTGCTGTGAATCAGCAAGGTGAGTCTTCTTTTAGAACTTTTACAGATAAAGAAATTTCTAATTTAATTCTTAGTCTTCAGATTAATGATTGGTCTAGTGTTCTTGAAGCTAATGATGTTGAATGTGCAACAAGTTTATTTGTGTGTCGTATGGGAGCTCTGTTGGATAAACATTTTCCTCTTAGGAAGAGACCAAGGAATTTTATACCCAAATACCCATGGATTTCCATAGGTCTGATCAATGCTACACATATGAAGGCGTCTCTGTTCAAGGTTGCATGTAAAAGTAAAACAAAGGATGATCTTTTGAAGTATAAACATTATAAAAATGTACTTACGACTTCAGTACGTCCAGCCAAAAAACTCTAGATTTCGCGTCGAATTGATGAGTGTAAAGGGAAACTTGCGAAAGGTTTGGAATGTAGTTAATGAAGCTATTTCTCGCAAAAAACTTAAACAGTCCCCCCCATATCATTACAGGAATGCTGATGAATCTATTGTGGATAAAAATTTCCCAGAAAATGCCTTCAATTCGTATTTCACCACTCTTCCTTCAGTTCCCATTGAACCCAAGAGTAGAGTAAGTAGTTTTCCCATAGCAGAAAAGTCATTTTTCCTTTCCCCAAGCAGTGATATTGAGATTTATAGAATTATTTCCCAGCTTCCAAGTAGCCGTTCAGTTGATGGTTTTGATTCGAGTAATAATGTTCTTAAAAAAATTGGTCAGTTTTTTTCTAACCCCATCTCACACATAACTAACCTCTCTGTTTCTTCTTGTGTTTTCCCTCATTTATTTAAAGTTGCTAATGTTTTACTTTTACATAAAAAAGGTGATTCATCTCTAATTTCAAATTATAGACCCATTTCTCTTTTTCCTGTCATCTCTAAGGTTGTTGAAAGAGTAGTGTATCATAGACTCTCTTCATTTGTTTTTAGTACTAATACGATTGCAGGAAATTCTCTCATAACTAACCATCAGTATGGTTTTCGTCCCACTTTCTCTACCTCGTATGCACTCTCAGATGCAACAGAGTTTGTGCTTGTTAATCTGGACAAGGGCTTGTGTGTTTTGGGTCTATTTCTTGAATTTTCAAAGGCCTTTCATATGGTTGACCACTCTGTTCTTTTGTCTAAACTATCTTAATTTGGAGTACATGGTGTCCCACTAGAATGGTTAAGGTCTTATCTGACGGGAGGATCTCAGTATGTTTCAGTTAATGGTAATTCTTCCACTACTTTGCCTATATTGAAGGGTGTTCCACAGGGCTCTGTGCTTGGACCACTTTTATTTTTAATTTACATTAATGATCTTGTTGATGGTCTTCATCCCCTTGTGCATCCTGTTCTTTTTGCTGATGAAAGTAGCTTTTTCATTGTTGCAGTCGACTTGCCATCTGCCACTTCCCTAGTTCAAGGTCTTCTTGATAAAGTAAAAGATTGGTGCTGGTCAAATGGTATGACTCTCAACAGCCAAAAAAGTGCCATTGTACACTTCAGGACCCCGTATCGTATGAGAGATCTAAGGGAGCTAATCATCCTGACTTATGGGAATGATGTTATACCGCAAGTTGCTATGGTAAAATTTCTTGGTGTGTGTCTTGACTGTTTTCTCTCTTTTAAGCCTCATATAACTCACACCCGTTCCCTCATCTTCCACCAGTCTTCAATGTTGCACTGGGTTAACTCATTTCTTCCCCCAGATGTTATGCTTTCTCTTTATTATGCTTTTATATTTCCTTACCTTTCTTATTGCTGCTCTGTCTGGGGTAATACTAAAAAATCTCTTCTCTGCTCACTTCAAAGAGCCCAAAATAGGGCATTGAAGGCTACTTTTCTTCTCCCTCGGCTTTACCCTTCCTCTGATCTTTATAATGATACTGGAATAGCTTCGCTGGATTTTATTGTGGGTAAAAAAAATCCTTATTTAGCGCATTCTGCTTTTCTAGGTACACTTCCACCGCCTCTGCAGCAATTTTTTTCACGGACAGGCTCAGGTAGGTACTCTAATTTCTTACGTAGTTCTTCTCGTAGACTTATTTTGCCCAAACGTTCATCTACAGCAGCCCAGAGGTCTGCTGTTTATAAATCAATTCAGTTATGGAATTCAATCCCACCGGATGTCCCGTTATTTCTGTCTGCAAAGGCAGTTATTCGTCGTGTCTTTCCAGTTTAGTAATTTCTCTCTCCTTTGTTTATTTTCCTTGTTTTCTCTTTTCCTAGTGTTTCTCCTTTTTGTATTTTTCCCTTATATATCGTTATTATTATAATTTTATTTTTTTTTACTGTATGGTAGTGTTTATTCTCTTTAATATTTATTTCATATATATTGTTTGATTTAGATTAATATTTATGGTTGTTTTAGTGCTTTATTATTGTGTTGTAAGGCCCACAACAAGCCAAGCTTCTTGGGCCAAATAATTTTTTTTTACGTTTGTAATAGATTTTAATATTAATAAAATGATTGATTGATTGATTGAAATGCTTCAGGAGAAATAGAATAATTACTTCTTTCTGAACTTTCTGAGGAGGGGGTGGGGGCAAGTATTTAGTGAATATAATGCTAGAAAGAGGGAAATTAAGTTTTGAGGGGGGTGTAAAAATGGTACTTATTTAATATTCCGGTAAACATACGACAAGAAATTCTTCAGGAGAAACAGACTATTGCTTCTTTCCGAACTAATCGCAATTCCTTGAGAAATATTTTTTTTATTTTTATTTTATTGCTATTAGTCAAAACATGGCATTGTCTATGCCAAACCAAACTAGCGGATATTTATCGTGGCGTTTTAGGTGTTCATTTTTTTTTTTTAATGTAATTAATAACAAAAAAATGATGAAATTTAGAACTGGCTAAGCTCTATTTTGACTACTTTATATGAAGTGATGGGGGTGGGGGCAAGTATACAGTTAAAATAATGCTAGGAAGGAAGAAATTAAGTTTTGAGGGGGGTGTAAAAATACTACTTATTAAATACCACGGTAAACATCTGACTTGAAATGCTTAGCATTTAGGTGATGTTGGTAGTACTAGTGCATCTGAACCGGGTCCTCACAAAGAAATTCCGTCACAGGACAATACAGGCTGGCTTGATCAGCTATCCCCTAACACCCTAGAAGATATACTAACTAGCCTAGAGGATTTCTTGACACCTCCATCCAATGCAATTGAACAGACTGGAGGTGGGGCTATTGACAATTCTATGCCACCCCCCACCATTCTGGTTAATGATACCGCTAGTACTAATAATGATATAACATCATCACAAGTATCCCCACTTCCAGATTTTTTTTTCTCTCCAACTCTGCCTTGCACCATACATTGATGAGGACTGATTGTTCTCATTCAGTAATTTTTCATGCAAAACAAACTATTTTTTTAACTAAATTTTTTGTTTTTTGACTTCGAAATTATTCTACTTTTTTTTACATCTAAATCATATCGGAAAAATAGAATGACACTTTTGATTTAAATTTTAAAACATATTCTTATGCATACCAATGCTCCTATTGATGAGGACTCACGGTTCTCATTCAATATTTTTTAATTTTTTTATACACTAGGAAATTATTAAACTTTTTTTTACGTATCTTAAAATGACATGAAATATGCTTATGGCTCTAACAATTGTACTCTATGCTTGCTCAGAGACACGATGCGGCTTTCCCACTGATACTCTATGGCCGGTTATAAACACTAGCTAGTTTATTGCATGCATTAAATCAGTATTTTTTACACAATGGAACAATAAACACATAACTAACATCTCTAAAAAGTAAAGATGAAGCATTTTAAGAAAGTGTGTTCACATGACAGTGCTATTGTAGAATTGAATGCTGACAAGGAGAAGTATTTAAACTATGAAATAAGTTCAAGTGGTAGCACTATCTGAAACGTATGCGTGCATTGTCATGACAGTAAGGAATTGAATTTTTTTGGATTACCCAAAAAATTCAACTCTTATTATGGTGGATATGTGAGATTGAGATCTCCGGAGATGATTGTACTCAGAGAAAGTGCCAACATAAAAATAATAGTTGATGAAGAGGGGCATCTTCTTGCTAGTGCTTGTAGTAACATGTTACCCAGTGTTGAACCATATCGTCAGCTTTCGGGTATTAGCATTCAAATGAAAACAAAGACGAAAAAAAAGGCTTACTCTTCTACTAATATCATAAACCATATCTTGTCTACGTGCCAGAACTTTTACCTGTGTAAAAATAGTGTGATAAACACCCGACCTGACTTAGAGTTGTCAGACACACAATCATAGTGAGAGAGATTTCCAAGAAGTTGGGTTGATCTAGGTTCGCTTAGAGTGGCGCGCCACTCTAAGCAAACCTATTTTTACACAGGTCACACTATTTTTAAACAGGTAACAGTTCCGGCACGTAGACAAGATATGGTTTAGGACATTAGCAGAAAAGTAGGCCTTTCTTTTCGCATTTGTTTTTATTTGAATACAAATACCCAAAAGCTGACGATATGGTTTAACACTGGGTAACATGTTACCACAAGCACTAGCAAGAAGATACCCCTCTTCATCAACTGTTATTTTTATGTTGGAATTCTCTTTGAGTGCAATCATCTCTGGAGATCTGAATCTCGCATATCCACCATCATAAGAGTTGAATATTTTTGGTACTCCAAAGAATTTCAATTCCTTACTATCATGACAATGCACGCATACGTTTCCGATAGTCCTACCACTTGTACTTATTTCATAGTTTAAATACTTCTCCTTGTCAGCATTCAATTCTACAATAACACTATCATGTGAACACACTTCCTTAAAATTCTTCATCTTCACTTTTTAGAGATGTTAGTTATGTGTTTATTGTTCCATTGTGTAAAAAATACTGATTTAATGCATGCAATAAACTAGGTAGTGTCGATAACCGGCCATAGAGTACCAGTGGGAAAGCCGTATTATGTCTCTGAGCAAGCATAGAGTACAATTGTTAGAGCCATAAGCATATTTCATGTCATTTTAAGATACGTAAAATAAAAAAATTAAAAAAGATAAGTGCATAAAAAAATTTAGTCCAAAATAAAAAAAAGTGCTACTAAAAACATTATTTTTCTCTTAGTAAAGGTCATTACTAACATATCTGTACCATTCTCATTTTGAGTTTGGAAAATATTAAATGTAAAGTTTTAATGTTTCAAGTATGTTTCATGTCATTCTAAGAGATGTAAAAAAAGTTGAATAATTTTGAGGTCGAAAAAAAATTTAGTTAAAAAAATAGTTTGTTTTTTATGAAAAAATGTTGAATGAGAACCATCAGTCTTCATGAATATGAGTATTGGTATGCACAAGAATATGTTTTAAAATTTAAATCAAAAGTGTCATTCTATTTTTCTGATATGATTTAGAGATGTAAAAAAAAGTTGAATAATTTCGAAGTCCAATAAAAAAATTTAGTTAAAAAAACAGTTTGTTTTTAATGAAAAATATTGAATGAGAACCGTCAGTCCTCATCAATAGGCGTATTGGTATGCACAAGAATATGTTTTAAAATTTAAATCAAGAGTGTCATTCTATTTTTCTGATATGATTTAGGTGTAAAAAAAAGTAGAATAATTTCGAAGTCCAAAAAAAAAATTTAGTTAAAAAAAAAATAGTTTGTTTTGCATGAAAATATACTGAATGAGAACCATCAGTCCTCATCAATGTATGGTGCAAGGCAGAGTTGGAAAGAAAAAAATCTGGAAGTGGGGATACTTGTGATGATGTTATATCATTATTAGTACTAGCGGTATCATTAATCAGAATGGTGGGGGGTGGCATAGAATTGTCAATAGCACCACCCCCAGTCTGTTCAATTGCATTGGATGGATTTGGCATGAAATAATCTAGGCTAGTTAGTAGGTCTTCCAGGGTGTTTGGGGATAGTTGATCAAGCCCGCCTGTATTGTCCTGTGACGGAATTTCTTTATGATGACCCTGTTCAGATGCACTAGTACTACTAACATCACCTAAATGCTAAGCATTTCAAGTCAGATGTTTACCGGGGTATTAAATAAGTAGCATTTTTACACCCCCCTCAAGGTTTAATTTTCCCCTTCCTAGCATTATTTGAACTGAATACTTGCCCCCACCCCCATCACTTCATATAAAGTAGTCAAAATAGAGCTTAGCCAATTCTAAATATTGTCATTTTTTTATGTTATTAATTACACTAAAAAAAAATTGAACACCTAAAAAGCCACGATAAATATTCGCTAGTTTGGTGTGGCATAGA
Source organism: Artemia sp. Qi Xiang Cuo (assembly GCF_049724085.1). Lineage (NCBI taxonomy): Eukaryota > Metazoa > Arthropoda > Branchiopoda > Anostraca > Artemiidae > Artemia > Artemia sp. Qi Xiang Cuo. Next base: position 1,595,466 of record NW_028300808.1, read on the forward strand.
CAGTGCAATGTTTTGACTAATAGCAATAAATTAAAAATAAAAAAATATTTGTCAATGAATTGCGATTAGTTCAGAAAGAAGCAATAGTCTATTTCTCCTGAAGCATTTCTAGTCGTATGTTTACCGGGATATTAAATAAGTACCATTTTTAAAACCCCCTCAAAACTTAATTTCCCCCTTCCTAGCATTATATTAACTAAATACTTGCCCCCACCCCTCCCCAGAATGTTCAGAAAGAAGCAATAGTCTATTTCTCCTGAAGCATTACAAGTCAGATGTTTACCGGGGTATTAAACAAGTAGCATTTTTACACCTCCCTCAAAACTTAATTACCCCCTTACTAGAAATATTTTAACTGAATAATTGCCCCCATCCCCTTCCCAGAAAGTTCAGAAGGAAGCAATAGTCTATTTCTCATGAAGCATTTCAAGTCAGATGTTTACCGGGGTATTAAATAAGTAGCATTTTTACACCTCCCTCAAAACTTAATTTTCCCCTTCCTAGCATTATTTTAAGTAAATACTTGCCCCCAAACCCATCACTTCATATAAAGTAGTCAAAATAAAGCTTAGTAAATTCTAGATTTCTTCATTTTCTTATGTTATTAATTACACTAAAAAAATGAACACCTAAAAAGCCACGATAAATATTCGCTAGTTTGGTGTGGCATAGACAATGCAATGTTTTGACTAATAGCAATAAAGTAAAAATTAAAAAATATTTGTCAAAGAATTGTGATTAGTTCAGAAGGAAGCAATAGTCTATTTCTCCTGAAGCATTTCTAGTCGTATGTTTACCGGGGTATTAAATAAGTACCATTCTTACACCGCCCTCAAAATTTAATTTTCCCCTTCCTAGCATTATATTCACAAAATAATTGCCCCCAACCCCCTCCCCATAAAGTTCAGAAAGAAGCAATAGTCTATTTCTCATTAAGCATTTCACGTCAGATTTTTACAGGGGTATTAAATAAGTAGCATTTTTACACATCACTCAAAACTTAATTTCCCCGATAATAGCATTATTTTAACTGAATACTTGCCCCCACCCCCCTCATTTCATATAAATTAGTCAAAATAGAGCTTAGTGAATTGTAAATTTCATCATTTTCTTATGTTATTAATCACACTGAAAAAAAATTGAATACCTAAAAAGCCACGATAAATATTCACTAGTTTGGTGTAGCATAGACAATGCAATGTGTGGGTTCCATTGAAAATAATTTGTCAAGGACTTTTGATTAGTTCAGCAAGAAGCAATAGTCTATTTCTCCGGAAGCATTTCTAGTCGTATGTTTACCGGGATATTAAATAAGTACCATTTTTAAACCCCCCTCAAAACTTAATTTCCATTCCAAGCATTATATTAGCTAAATATTTGCCCCATTGGGACTTGTCTATTGTCGTGGGTATTTTACGATTTCTCATAGGCCATTGGCCTAATTTGGCTTTTGTGGGTGCCCCATTGTTTTTGTGTGGGTTCCATTGTAACTGAATCCCCGTGTAACTGAACCCCAAGCAACTGAACCCCCGTGCATCTGAACCTTCGTGCAACTGAGCCCTCTTTAACCGAACCCTCATGTAACTCAACCCCCATGCAACTCCAACCTAACCTAGCTCCTGTTTTTTCCCTATTATTCAAATAAAATCGTTCGTACGGTCCAATTCGCGAATCCCTTATCCCTTTTTGCAAATATAGTTAGCTTTTTACGTAAAGTGATTTAACAGCATATGTCAATCAAACAATTACGAGTGTAGCCTACTATTATTTAATTAGCAGCATCGTACATTTTGTTTAAATACTTATTTTTTTCATTTTCCAGATTCAAGATTTTTATTTAACACAAATGAATAGAAAAGCTGAAGTATATAAAACGAGCCAACATAGAGTTACGATCGCAATGAATGGTACTTGTTATCAGAAAAAAATGTCAATTGCCCAAAAAAATAAAACATGTTATGATGAAAGTGCTTCAAAAACCCATCTGGCTGCGTTATACAATCTCAATTATACTCTCAAAACGTGTTTGTTCACTCTATAGGTATATAATAAAAAAGAATTGCTCGCTTTTTGCAATATGCACGTCAAACCATACTGTATATTCTTGTATAATTCCATGTAGATTTCAAATCTTATACACTATCATGATTAACGAAGTTGCTAAAGACATGTTATTTTTTTGATCACTTTGTTTGGAAAAGTACCAAGGAATATCTGATTGGCCCTAAGACTGGATGTTGCCTCATAAACTCGTCTGGTCGCGTTATCACATGGTCCCAAAACGTGATCTGTCAATGTGCACGTCAAAGTATACTGTATATTCATGTACCCGTTCAACTACGCTAAAGACGTGTTTTTTTATCACGTTGCTTGGAAAGGTACCAAGGCAACATAAGGCAAGCAAATAGCATGTAGTTTCAAAACTTGTTTAATCACGTTGCTTGGAAAGGTACCAAGGGAACATAAGGCAAGCAAATAGCATGTAGTTTCAAAACGTGTTTAATCACGTTGCTTGGAAAGGTACCAAGGGAACATAAGGCAAGCAAATAGCATGGTAATTCCTATGGAGAAAAGCAAAATGGTACTTAACACTCTACTCGCAGGGGGGTCCGACACCCCCCTGAAGAGTACGATATGGAAAGAACCTTACTGGAATATAAAGGTTCAGGTTTATTGCTTCAAAATTAGTGCAAGTTGAAAAAAAGCATTGTTTTAAAGAAATAAAACGTGGATGGCTATAACTTTAGGATTGTTCTCCTTTTTAATCCAAGACGGGTTAAAGAAGAAAAAATATCTTGAAAATTTGGCAAAAAGATGTTTGCTATTATAAGCTTAAGAAAATATTTCAGAAGAAAGCTTTTATATGCTCCAAAACATTAGTAGGCCATCATAGAGAAAAAATTGCTATAGAGGGTTGAAAGTGCACTTTTTTGAGAGATTGAGAGATACGGAAGAGGGTTCAAAGCCTCCGATAAGTGCCCGATTTGAGAAAGACCTTGCTTGAGTAGAAAGTTTCCTGTTTATTACTTCAAACTCAGTAAAAATCGTAAAAAAGTATTATAATAAAGAAATAAAAACATGGAATCTGGTTATAAGTTTAGAATTTATCTCTTTTTTAATCCATGACGGGTGAAAGAAGAAAAATTCCTTGGACATCTTGCAAAAAGTTGGATGTTTCTTTAAGCTATAAAAAGTTTATTTTACATCATGTAAACTTAAAATAGGTCCTTCATCATGATTTTTGAGTCGGCGGAATTCATAAGGTTGGTAGCTTTAATCAAGCTCCGTATATTCAGCGATATATTTAATCTTTCTTATGGAGAAAAGAGTTCAAATTTCTATATGAGCTAAAAGTGAGCTTTTAAAGATTTTCAATCATACTGTCATTGGCAAGATGGTAATGCAAAAACAATAAAAACTGAAATTTCTTTACAGTAAAATGTTAAAAAACTTAAATTCACAATATAAAAACAAATAAAAAAACTAAATTCATAATAGTAAATTAAATTTATGATACAAAAACATTAAATAATTATATTTAGAGTACAAAACTTCAATTCATAAAATAATTCTTATTTCTTAAAAAAACCTCTTTATTGGCTCTTCGAGGGAGCGGGGGCTCATCAAGTGGTCGCAATTCTTTGAAAAGGCACTTTTATTCTTTTGGTGGCGGACCGAAGCATACATCTTTCCCAGAAAAGATCGACACAGGTCAAATTCCCCCAATAGCACCAACCTGCTGGTTGGAGATCCTTTGGGACCCAGAGGGACCTCACCAGAGGAGGTAGACGGCAGGGGTTTACCGCCCTCTGGTAGAATGCCCCTTCAGACAAATAAGGACCTCACGGTAGGGGTGGACAACAGGGGTTTAAATGACCCTTTAAAAAACACTCTTAGGTTTTGAAGAAGTTTGAGCTCTATTCTCCAACAAATGTTCAAAATAGCGCTGAATATAAGTAGCTTGTTGAAAGCGGATCAATTTATGAATTGCACCAATTCAACAATCATGATGAAGGACCCATTACAAGTTTACATGATGTAAAATATTTTGTTATAGCTTAAAGAAGCAACCACGTTTTTGCAAGATGTCCAAAAAGTTTTTTCTTCATTCTCCCGTCTTTAATTAAAAACGAGATAAATCTTAAATTTATAGGCAGATATTTTCATTTCTTTACTGAAATACTTTTTTCCGATTTTCACTAAGTTTCAAGTAATAAACCTGAGATCTACTATCCCAGCCACATCCTTCCAACAACAGGCGCTTGATGAAAGTCTTAGACCCTGTTCCGTTTCACTCAATGTCTTAAAAATTTTTAATGTTGTCCCTCTACTGCGCATTTTTCTCTAGGATGTCAGTAGTAAGCTAGGTGCTGATTTCAGGGATACATGAATATCCATTGCAGTTTTACGGATACATGGCTTACCAGGGGCAGTCACCAATTACTACGAACAGTACAAGCCTTACTAGACTAGTTTCTGAGGTAAAACCCATTTTTTGGGGCGAATCAGAGAGAGCGGTGGCTACTCCATATACAGTAACTTGATTGGATTCAAATATAAGGAGTGATTTTCATTGTAGTTCATATTAGTAAGAGAATTGAATTCAGAGAGAGAATAGTTTATTTGAGACGATATTAGTAAAGAAAATGAGTGGAACATTTACACTATTGGAGCTTGATGGTGGAGCAGGTAGTAGCAATGATACAAGGATGAGAGTACTAAACGTGGCGGTGAAAATAACACGAGGATGTAGACTAAGCCTTGAATGGGACGATATGTATGCTAGATACGTGATATCATTGACCAAATTTAAAATGGAGGAGCAATTATGCTTTACTGCAAAACTGAACATTATGAATATAAATAGACTTCGAGCTGCATAAGATACACTAGTGAAATATATTAATGAAAATAATCTGAATCAGTGATTAATATTTTTGTAATTATACTCTATAAAATTGTTTGTAAATCGAAGATATTTTTCTTTCTATAGTAGGTCGGCATATATTTTTTTGAGTAGAAAAATAATCCTAGTTAGTCTGAAGTTGGTTGTGAGAGTGTTAGGACTCTAAAGAATGGATAGATTTGAGAAGTAGCGAATCATGGGGAATGTTGTGTTTATGGAAAAATTTTTGATTCTAGATGATGATTTAATGGAGTTACCCATTCAAAGGAAGATATTTTCTAGAGGAATGCTTATTGATATAATGAAAACTGATTCTCCATCATTAGACTATTACATAAAGCTTTTACGTCGTGGTCCAAAGGCATTTACACAATTAATTGACATATTAATCACGACAAGACAAAATGATATTGTGGATATGCTTTTTAACACGCACACTAGCTCAGAAATTTGAGACTTTTTTCACGAGGAAGATGATGTTCAAGAGTGATTTACTCCTCTCTCTATCCCACACAATTTGTTGATCGTAGCTCAGTTTGATTTTGGTGGTGAGAGTGTCAACACATGAAAAAATGTTCCATACATGTCCACTATGCAATGTATACACTAGGCAGCTGGTCATCATGTGAGAACTGTACAATGATAGATGAGCATGATGAAAAGTGCATATTATGCAATCCGTGTAAATTGCACAGAGTATATGCTGTAAAAATTAAAGGTTATAACTCCTGTCTTGAAGGGGTGTGAGACTCTCATCCTAGAGGGCACCTTTGATCCAATTACCACTATGATAAATGTATTCAGTGGAAGAATATATATCCTGGTATGGTTGGAAAGAATCCTAAACGTGATTTTAGTTTATTGATAAGAGATTGGTAACGTCGAGGCTTTAGATAGTTCCGGGAGGAGGAGCCAGGTCTACCGTTCAACTGTTGGAACAACTAAAGAATTTGAATTCTACGTCATCGTTGTGAAGACAATTGCTACTATGAATATAAGCCCACTGATTTTTATTTGGCTGTTACAGAATGTGATTAACCACTTGAGGACACTGTATGTGACATTACTTCAAATAAGCAAATTGAAACATGCGAATTTTACAAAATGAATAAGAATAGTATCATTGATTATACAAAGAGATATGATAAGAGTGAAGTTACATTGTACTATAGAAAATGTAAGCCTGACATTGCAGCACATCAGGATCAGTATACTGTGAATTCAGATAATCTACCTGCATTAGTTGTTCTCGACAAATATCACAGCTAAACTTTTTGTTATTACTAGAAGATCACCCAATTCACTTCTTAGTGTTAACTGACAGAGTTCCAGATACAAAGTGTTTATAGGAACATACTGAAGATGCTTTATATTGTAGTGATGAACATGTTCATGGGTTGTTTTTCGTTCAAGAATACGTAGGAGGGGGACATTTGAATTACCAACTATCGATGTTTCCACAAAGGATGCATAAAGAAATATGCAAAAGTCCGAGGCAAATCCAGGTGGATAATCAGCAAAAAAAAACAGGATCCATCCCGCTAAAAGTGCCTGCGTTTTTCCCATTGATCATATTCTGTTTAAAGCCAAGAAAATCTCCCAGATTATCGTTGAGATAAATCATTTCAGTGTCAACAGGTAAGGTAATGTAAATCCTATCGCGTTCCATTGAATAATTAAAATGAAATGTACCATTCTTACGATATGAGATTTTTCTATTAATTGCACGACACAAATCCGTCATAGTACCATATTCTGTATATCTCAATGTAACATCCGGATAGTCACTAGATTTAAATGGTTCAACCCATTTATGGTCGACAGAGAGTGACCAATTGAATGGTATAACTTTTATCTCATACACACGATCCTTTCTAAGGATATCATAGGTATTTTTGAGAATAAAGTCGGCAAGAGCCAATTCATTCTTTCCATTGTCGAAATTGATGGCATGGGAGAGTTTCGTCCAAAAATAACTAGTTTTATTTGTCATTTTAGAGGGGGTCGGAGACGTTGGACATAAATGTTACATACAAATCATTGGGAATTGTCAATATCTTCAACACTGATCCAAGAATCAAAATGAGAGTTGCATCCTAGCCACCGAACAAGTAACTGTTTCTTGCCCCTGCGAGTACGAGTCTTTATTATCTTTTCAATTTGATAGATTCCGCTATTATTTTTAACTTTCTGTAGTTCATAGTCATAAAAGCCACGGAGCATCGCTTTCTCTTTGGTATCTCGTAGACAATAATTTTTTGCTTTGATGTCTAGGATTTTTGTCACTTTAAAAAGTTCAGTGGACCACAAGTAATTGCCCTTTTCAAAAACATTAGTTGTTCTATTAATTCGAACAGTATCACCAACATTGGGTTTTTTCTTCACAGTCGTTTAATTGGAATATTGTTTAATAAAAGTATAAAATTTATCATGAACAGAACGATGAACTTCCGTTTCGGTTGAGTTGGACAATGATCGATAAGGTCGTTGATTATAAATCAACATGATTTTATCTAAATCATGAATAAAAGCAGGTGTATTTTTCAATGTACAATATCTTGAAATTAAAAGTCGAATAGTTCTTTTCAATTGTATGGCCAATACATCCTTTATAGGACTATGACTATGATAGAGCAGTGTATTATGTTTCATTAGTACTTTTTCAACATGGGGATTAACAATTTCACTACTGCGATCCGTTCGAATTTTTTTATACGAATCCTGTTGGAGAATACTTTCTACAGGCTGAGCAACTCCAACACCTCTCTTTGACCGCAATGGAATGGCATATGCATAGTGACTATAAACACTGCTTGCAAGTAGAATGTACTTGTACGGTGTATTGTGACGTCTTTGAATCTCATCTAGAGTTAAGAGATCTGCTTGCATGTTATGTAAGGGGAAAACGGCTTCAGTTTTTCGATAATCATTAGCACGGAGCCTTTGATTTCTATGCAGAGTGTAACTTGTTTCATTTCGTAAATAGTCTTGTACACTTTTAGTGTGAACACCAGTGACTTTGGAAAGAGTGGTGAAGGAACTTAAACTTCCCACTTCACCAATATTTTCATTAACACGTTTCAGAACTTCAACTATTTTGAACATAAACACGTAGTGTAACGTCCACTACCCTTTTGTATACTAGTGGTTGGTGGTGGTGGGGGTGACGTTGACATGATACGTCTTCGCTTTTGTCTAGTTATCAGTGGTGTGCTCATCCTCCTCATCATTGTCAAATCAATGTTTCCACTAGGTGTGCTAGTATTTTCCAAGATTGATTTAAAACCCTCTTCTTCTTCTTCTTGTTCATGTTTTAATGGTGTTGACGATGAGGGTTCATGTTAATTTAATTTTTTTAGAATTTGCCTATTGCTAATAAGGCTTTTGGGAAAGTTTAATGTATTTAGAAAGTTGTATCGATGACTGTGAAATGACAATAGTCCTTCACGTTTTGTAACCATATCATATATTAAATAAAGTAGATTATAGCTCTTGCCCTGAATTAAAAATCCCTTTCCCATTGCTATCAACTTGGATATGATCTTGACCTTTTTCCATGAGATATGTTATGAGTCGTTTACTTTGTTCACGATATGAGTGCGGCATTATATTTCCACTGCTCGACACTATTGAATCCAATTCATCCTTCTTTAATTGTATTCCAGTGACAGCAGAAGAATCCTGTTGAGATGGTTTTTTTTGTGATCAATGCCATTGGTTCTCTCACGATAGGGATTATGTTTGTCCACTTAGCGAAGTGCATCTTGAAGTAAAAGCAGTTTTTTATCATCCTCAATATTCTTGTTGTCAATGAATTTACTCAGATTGTCCTCAAAGTTTTCCACGGGTGAGAGAACAAGTTCTATTGGAGTCAATTCATAGGGTTTAGCCATGTAGAGAAAACTGTTTACAACTCCTGTAATTATTGGCAGTAAAAGTGTAAAAAAGCTACCGCCCACTTGAAGAAGACGTTTCAATAAATGTCTATTTTCAGGTAGTTTCTTCAGTGTTATGATGGTAAATAATAGCCTTTTTTACCGGTCACGGGGAGATATACTGTAATTTCATTGTCAAAAATATCTGTTACTACACGCATATCCTCGGGTTTATTTTGATTGAGATCCAAGAGGATATAGCCGTAGGGTTTATTAGTTGCCTGATTGTACGCTGAAAGTAGAAATTTGGGGGCGCCGGGGTATATTTGTTTATTGAGAGTCATTAGCGAGCTAGAATCACGAACAACTCTGTAGATGATATAGTAGGTTCATTTCAACGCAAGTGTTCGCATACATTTACACTGATGAAAGAGGTTGTGTAGAACCAGAGTAACGGAAATCTGTTCATGATGAGAGCGAACAGTGAACAGTTCTAGCATTTTCTGGGACCATTGTTCAATGGATTCAGCTAAATCGTCAATAATCAACCAAGAGTTTGGTTCAATAATGTCAGAAACGCCAAGTCCCTATACGAATTGGTTCCGCACGCTCGATATAGCAATTGCTTTTATTTTATCGTTTGACTCCTGCCAAATACTGTAACAATAGAAGATTTTTTCGGCTTTTCCATAATCATTTTATTGCAATTTTTAATTATTTTAGTTAAGAGTGTCGTTTTTCCTGACATTGATGGACCACACAGAAACGATCTGAATGGTGTTTTAAATTTTTCCATATTTCTGTTCCCTTCAACAGTTCACCTAAAACTAACTGTAGACTATAGATGTCTAATGACTAAATAATTTCCCTATTAGTACTACCCCGTTCAAGAATAATGAGAAGAAGAACAAAATTAATAAAGAATCATATTTTCTTTTAGTATTACCATAAAAGCAACACTTTACAAATAATACATTAAACAAGAAAAAAGCACATTAAACAAGAAAAATACACTTTTTTTATTTATTTATAAGAAAAACAAAAACATTTATTTTAAATAAGCACTAGAAAAAAGCAATTAATAAATACACTTTTTTTTTATTTATAATGAAAAATACAACATTTAATTAACAATACACTTAAAATAAAATCAAATTTTTTCTATTTACAACATTTTTGATTTTGAAATGGGGTCCCTCCCTCCCCCCAGTGGCAGCCACTGCGGCGGCCGAATGCTGAGGGCGGCCAATGCGGTGGCCGGGAAGCGCCGCAGGCCGGGAAGGGCCGGTGGGGGCATTAAATAACTCTAAGAAGTGGAAACTATGAAGAAGAACCTGCTCTGCCTTGTACACACATGCACCATCAGTAGAATACCATATATTTAAAATACAAGATTCTTTCCTTCTAAAGATAATTCGGGAAGAAATTAAACATTCCCTAATTGAGTTCAAATACCACTTCCAAGAGTCTAAATTTTTAATCAACAAAAAGAGAAACTGCGTTCTATCTTCAGTCAAACAACGATGTAGTCATTCGAATTTCGCTAAGATAATTGTAGCAAAAAAATGCAATGCACAACATTTCTAAGGAAGTTTAAAAGGCAAAATAACTGTGTGAACTCCTGAATCATCTGAAAAATCTTAAAGAGATTATTGGACGAAGATTTGCATCCTTGGGTCACTTGGTCCAATGGCAGGCAGTCCCTACAGCGCAGGACGAAAGAACTGCGTTTGGGAGTGGGGTAAATGTGTTTTTTAATTTTAATCTTTATAAATAACACATTGAACATGAAAAAAGCACATTAAACAAGAGAAATATACTTTTTTTTATTTATTTATAACAAAAATACAACATTTATTTTACATAAGCACTAGAAAAAAAACACTTTAATAAATACAAATTTTTTTAAATTTATTTATAAAAAATACAACATTTATTAAAATATGCACACACTTAAAATAATAACACGTTTTTTAATTTGAAATGAGGTCCCCCCACCGGGCGGCCACTGCGGCGGCCAAAGACCGAGGGCGACCACTGCGGCGGCCGGGAAGCGCCGCGGGCGCCCGCTACGGTGTGTCGGGGCGGGCCGGAGGAGGGCATTACATGGCTAAATAGTGAAATTTATGAAGAAAAAATTGCTCTGACTTGCAGACATTGAAAAATGTTTGTGATAAAAAGAGAAAAAAGAAATTAAAACACCCATCACCACCTACCTTGTACTACTAAAGAATTTAAGTTAACTTTTTCAGACCGAGTTGTGTTCTATACTCTACACATTCAGCTCGGTCTGAGATTAGATACTGACCGTATCATAGTACCTTCACCCATCCTCAAGCACATGGACTTTGTCCGATATGGCCGACATGACGTTTCTCTCCACTCTAACGGTATAGTTTTTAAAGTTTAAAGAGTGAATTGCCATGACTTTCGCTCTTAAGACTAAACTACGTTCCACACAGTTTCTATACACATTAAGGTCGAAATTATTTTTACAAAGTGTGTAGGTACCCCTTGGCAAACTTCTTTGATATCCCTGTTGTGTGTTTCGACACAGTATACCTTCGGCCCAGGAAACACACCACTGGGTATCAGATTGCTATCCGATTCAGATTTTAACAGTAACAATAGATTTGGGGCCTAGAGGTTCACTAGCTCTGGGTAGCGGGATTCATCCCAATTGGTGTATTTAAAGCGTAAGCTAGTATAATTGCCATTTTCCAAATCAGTCAATATATTTTCAGTTTTAGCTTTTAACAGCACTGAATTAGTGTCCCCGTAATACACTTGAACTTAACCCTCCATCGGCCATTGTACCTTGTATACATTATAATAAAATGACAACATGAGTTTTTTAGATATTTCCGTTATTGCACTCCCGCCAGCAATATTTTTATTTAAAACAATGTTTCTTTTCTTACGATGTAGGAGCACCATATCCGAGTCTGTGATAGTGAACAATGTGAAGTTTGGATCCGCAATGATTCGAGCACAATCTTTGGGATTGGTTACAATGTCACATCGACTTCTGTTTCGTACGCTTTCGCACATTCTAACGAAGGCTGAGTTTAAAATGAGTTTATAGACTTCTTTTTTCAAACTTCGTTTTCGCTTGTGAACGTTTACCGACAAAGGTGTCCATAAACGTTTTCATGTAAGGCTTAATATCAAATTGGAGGACTCTATGGATCTTTGTGACTTTGAAATCATTGGACACCATCCATTTCAATAGCACGTGATGAACAACGATATTCTGTTTCGGGTTGAGGTCGACAATTAGTTTCTGTTTTGAAGGTACCCAGTGCATACTCCCATCCTCTACTAAAGATAAATTGTAGAGGCTCAGAGAGTCCCTACCCACCGGTCTATTTATGCACGGAAAAACAAAGAGTTTTACCGAGTCATGGATTTCCATGGGTATTTCACCGTCAATTTCAAAAAACCATCCCTGTGCCCCATTCTCCTCAACGCTAGCAATGTAGGTAAAATTCGATGTATTTTTAAGCCTTTTATAATTGCCACACGGCAAACAGTAGTGAGACATTGCCGATGGGTAAAGGGAATTCATATCCAAAAAAACTGCGTCTGACTTTTCATCGGTGTGCTGTCCGGTCGGATCAGTTTTCATGATACGGTCCCCGTGAAAAACATACACACCCCTCATTGATCTCTCTACAAACAGATGCTGATCTACATCGGCAATCAGACCTATTTCTTCTCTGCGGATTTTAAGTATCCAGTCAATCACCAGATGAGGAGTGGAAAAACAATACCCTAAATCCAACCCAAATTCCTCATAGATTTTATCCGTATTTTTTCACACAATGTCCAGAAGAGTAAGTACGTCACTGGCCAAGTATAGTTTACAATAATCCCACCCATTTTTACATCCCCTCTTTGCCCAAACCCTCTTAGCAAATTCATAGTCGCTAGTGGTGCACTCACTCTCAGTAAGAGAATTGTAAAAAGTTTCAATGGGCGGTAATGACACCTCATCTAGTCTCGAGGCATATTTGTAATAATCATATGCATATATGCCCTTAAACGTTAATAAATGATACAATTCATCATCGGGGACGCGCTGTTTAAGGAGGGGGAAGCTATCAAAATTGTCACTTTTCTGTACCTAAATCAATTGACTTAAGGACTTGGGGAAGAAGCTGAAAGAGTCTAAAAAACGGATTTTTATTCAGGCACTTGTTACCCTTGTCAACTGTTTTCCAAACAGTAAATTCTAGCAGCAGTAGCTTCTCCGATGATTTGGGTATGATATTATATGAAAAAGAACCATCTATCCATGCGTTATCTACAACTCCACCCTTGGCAATAAGGGCCAACGCCGGTAAAACAAACTTGAAGTCGTAATTGGAATTGTGTATAAGAACCGGTACGAAATATTGCTGTCTAACGTTTAAACTGCATGACTGATGTGCAACCCCTCTAAAATTACTCCCTCCTGATGTAATTTCCTGCCGCACATGATCATGATCGATCACCTTCCTCCTCCCCCCATTCCCAACGCAATCATCAAATTCCCCTTTGCATACCCAACATATTTTACGATTTTTAATGGCCAATCTGTCATCTAGTGATAGGAGCATAGGATAGTTTATGTAATGAAAGCGTAAAATTGCACCGTTCGCTGTTTTTATTAGACTGACCACTGCCGAGTGCATGAAGTTTTCGCCGCCCAATGACTCAGCTACATCCAGTACTTGCATAGGATTATTGGAATCTCGTTGCGCATGAGCGTAAGAGACCCCTATGGCTTCATGTATTTCAACACGATCTGAATTTGACGAATCGTACACGTCTGTGTGTTTCGCTTCGCAGTCTAAGATGATCTTATTGCTCTGTAGGAGCGTGTTCTGGAAATTCTTAAATTGTAAGGTAGCTCTATCTCCGCTTACCGTCTCCAGAACCTGGTATTCATGATGTTTAGAGGATTTCATGCGTGCTTTGACTTTAAATCAGAGTGAAATCTTGAGAGACATGTTTGCCAATAATAGAACACACCCCCTGGCTCATTTTTATCCCCAATTAAAACCCTGCAATTATCTTTAGTTGAATTAAATTATCCAATTGAAGTAGGCTCTGGGGGAAGGGTGTATTGATACCACACCCAATATTCCACTGATTCAATTGGTGGAACCCTCGCTGGAAATAATACACCATTCTAATCGGAACCCTGACGCTCCTCAGATTCTGTTTCATACTGCAACACCGTGACACCAATCTTTAAATGTGCATCAGCCCGCTCAAAAATATCTATTGCTTTTAATGTCACGGAAAATTGACCATGTAAGCAATTAAAATCTACTATTGGAAACTTTGAACCCTCCATCCCATTAACTGCTAATTCATTCAACTTTTTCTTGGAGGCAGCTATTTGCAGAGGTCTATAGGCGGCAATCAAAAATGCATACTTGAAACACTGTAGCCTCGCATCGAAACAGATTCGTTGTATCCCCCTACAACCCTCTAAATCTGAATGATATTTTAAAACTATACCCCTATCCCTATGCCCACCTCTTAAAATAAAATCCTTTTTAAATCTACAAATATTAACGTTTAAACTCTCAATAAATAAAACCACCGACCCGCTACCCCTCTCGTTATAATTACCCCATTTAGTTTGAATGCAATAAACCCAATCTAAAAAAACCCTCATAATTTGATAAATGCGGGCGAATTGCCAACATCTCTGTGTGCAAGTATTTTGAATACAGCTCGCTCTCATTATCATTTAAAAAAATATTTTTAGTGCTATTGATGCTTTTAAACTGACCCCCACACCACACCCCTCTGTTGTTCAAGAAGGGCTCGAATCTTGTTAACATGTAAATTAGTAATGTCCAGGGGATGTGTTATTATATCCCCTGACACTAAAGAGTTAAATGGGTCACTGAATTTCGCGCTGTAGACTTTTATATGGTGCAAGGCAGAGTTGGAAAGAAAAAAATCTGGAAGTGGGGGTATTATGTCATTACTAATACAACAACTACTACTACTGCTACTACTACTACTACTACTACTACTAGTATTAGTAGTAGTAGTATCATTAATCACAATGGTGGGGAGTGGCATAGGATCGTCAATAACACCACCCCCAATCTATTCAATTTCATTTGTTTGACGTGAGGTGAAATCGTCTAGGTTACTTAATATATCTTCCAGGGTGTTTGGGGATAGCTGATTAAGCCAGCCTGTATTTTCTTGTGACGGAATTTCTTTATGAGGACCCAGTTTAGATGCACTAATACTACTACTACTACCATCACCTAAATGCTCTCTTATAAATCTATCAGTCCGTTCCGGGTCCTCCACCATGTCTATGTCACAAGTTAGATCATCTAGGCTGGCCATGTCCCCAAAACAATCATTTAAAAAACCCCTATGCCACTCCATAACAAGTAGAGTATCATTATCATCCCGAAACTCTAGGGGCGGTCTAATGGCTGGTGTATGTCCACTAAAAATAGATTCTTCAATACTCGATGGTGGTGGTGGTGGTGCTAATTCACCGATCTATAAAAAACCGGATTTATTTTCTATGTGAAATATCTACATTTTTATAAAGTTAAAAGACCGTCAATTTTTCCTAGTCATTGTCCCACCACCTGAACAATTAAAAGAAACAAAGTTACATGGGGTATGTCTTTCATAATGACAACAGAAAAGTCATGTCAAATGAAGAAGTTTTTTTGTAGAGTTGAATAAAAGAGTTTAGTCAGGAAAATGAAGCCTTATTCTAGAAGCCTTATTCTTACAGCTTAAGTT
>NW_028300808.1:1611526-1632739 GCF_049724085.1 Artemia sp. Qi Xiang Cuo
CTTTATTTTCTCTAGAAGTTAGATCCTTTGGGAATTCTTGAATTTTCCCTTCCTCGTTGCATTCTGTATATGGTAATTTCTTTTATCGATTTTTTGTTTTATTTTCATATTTATTTACAATTTTCGTGAGTTAGTATTTTGAGTATATATAATTACCCTCATCTTTACAGTCTGCAGATGTTGCTTACTGTTAGAGATGATTTTATTTATTTTCATATATAATGTATATAGTTAAGAGATTCTATTTGTATTCTTGTATATTCTACTGATCGTTATTTTCTGCAGCTATGAAATTTTTTTTTCTATGATGATATTTAAGATCCTATGTAAATTTTCTAGTATATAGATCAATCTCTGATTTAATCAGCTTTTTAAAATAAAGACACACTTATCGTAAAAAACAAGAAATTGAAATCACTACTTGTGTCACTTTTAATATTTAGTAAAACATCACAGTAATACTTAACACGCCTTCAAGTAATACTGACTGAGTCCCGGACAGATAATACTGACCTAGTCCCGGAAAGACAAGACTGAAAGAGTCCCGAACAGATAATACTGTCAGAGTCAATTAAAATAACTCAATTTACTTAAAGACTTTATTCAGTATGCGTCATATATAAAATCTAACAGAGACCTCTTAAAGACTCTGCAGCTGTGTTTCAACATTGTTTGCAAAAATACATTATTAAAATGTAAAAAATTTTAAATTTATCACCTATACATATATAATTTTAAAAAAAACCTTTAATTAATTAATAAAGGCCAAAAAACTTTAAAATGTTTTTTTTACAAATAATAATATTAAATATTAATGTCTTGTTATTTTTTAAATAAAATTTATCATAAATAATTAAACTATTTCAAGAAATGAATTAACAAGTATCAAATCGTTTAAAAAATTAATTTTGTTTGCTTCTATGATAATCAGATAACAAATTTTAAGTCATACGATATAAATTTTTTCTAAATTTGACTTTCATATCTTAAAATTATTAAAAAATAGATGCATTTGTGGAAAGTGCAATAATTTATTAAAAATAGTTAATATTACAAAAATTTGCACCATACGCGACAGTTTAATACACGACGTACACTCCCTCAACAAATTTCGTTCCTCAGTTTGATTTTCTTCTATAAAAAATACAATTTAAAATTTGACTTCATGTATCACATGAGTCACTATGGCACATGATAGATATCTTACCTCAATTCATCGTACATAGTAAGAAATAGAGAAGTTAAAGTAGCTCCAATAAACTTCTGCATATTTGTAATGAGCTACTTTATAACGTAATGTTTTTATTTAGTTTTTAAATTATATAAATTATTCAAAAAATAAATTTATATTAATGAAAATTAAACAAAAATATTAATAAAACTCTGGAAAAATATTTTAAATGTTTAACGCTGAAAATTAACACAAGGGTTTATATTGCATATTTTCTTTCTTCTTTTTTCTTAATAAATACACAGGAGGATTTGGTTTTTGTTTTTTTTTCCCAGGGGTTATAGGATCGCAAAAGGGATAGAATAAGATAGTGCGATGGCTAATTTGATCGTGCCACCAAATCTATATTGCGCTTTTAATTGATTCATAATTTTTATTAAATCTAGCCCCCCTCCAGATATTACTCTGTCAAACCCTAGCACTAGTCCAAGGGGATGTCGCCATTTTTTTTAGCAGAATAGTCGACAAACATAACCAGTCTGGGGATTAACAAGTGACCCCCCCACCGGTTAAGAGTGTCGGGCGGACCTATATGCCCGTTTGACATTTGGTCAATATATTATGGGTGAGGGATACTTATCACCCCATGGTCAGGGGGGGGGTATAGGTCTGTCGGATCTAGGCGCCGCGGAGTGAAGGTGTCGGATAGGGAACGTGATGGCAGGCACGGGTGGGCCGGTACTGGTCTAGTGAGGGGGAGCTGAATATACCAGTATTGTTTAAAAAACAATCAGAAATTAAATTAAAAAAAAAATTTTTAACTGAAGGTAAAGAGCATCATTTAAACTTAAAATGAACAGAAATTAGTGCTTATATGCAGGGGTCTCATTCTTCTCAAGACCTCGATCTTTACACTCAATGTTTTTTTTAGATATAGTTCAATATATAATTATTAAAAATCATCTGTCTTTGTTATTAATAAATTATTATTAATTAATTAGAAAAAAAAATAATACTTTATCATAAATATAACTTTCTTCATTACAAGACGAACCCCCCCCACCCTAATAACCAGACTCTTGTAGGGTAGTTTTTTTTTTTTATTTTTCGACTTACGGTACGTTTAAAAATTTTTTTTTATTTAATAGTATTTAATATCATATTTATTAATCAATCCGTTAGTACAGAGAACAAATTGTGATCTCGTGTTAATTAGTGCTAGAAGGTGAGTTTTGTGTCCTGACATTGACTTTGCAATGTATGTATTATTCCACAATTTGCCTTTCTCATGGAAAAAAAATTGTCAATTATATTAGAATTTCACTGGATACGACTGGTCAACATACTTTATTAAACATATTGAAAATATGCAATTATATATGCGTTTTTAGATTCATTAGTTCATTATACAGCTACTACGGTTAGTTCTGAATTTTATGTAAGTATTAAATAAAATTATATATCAACAACCTCGTATATGATGATCTTCTAATTGATTGTAACAATTACAGGACGATCCAGTTTCATCTATACAATTTTGCTAATCGGAACCTGAGATGGTAACCTGCCTTTTTTTCAGCCTGGTCCAGCCCGCCCCGTTAGACTCGAATGTGGTCTGAGATGGTGAATGACTGATTCGTGTCAATTTCCTTTTATATTTTTTTATAGTATGACTAAGCTTCTCCCGTATACATCGACTATTACATGTCTCCCTAGGGAGGCGTGCCTCCCCGTTTGGAAATCTATTGTATACACTAAACGGTTTTTATTTTACGTGTGTCTTGTCTTTTGCTATTTTAATTATCTATTTCTATCGGGTGAACATTAACACATAAACTTAGAGAAAGCTAATCTTTAAGTTATAATAAAAATACAAAAATACAAAAGTAAAAAAAATGCGGAAATTTAATTAAGTTTAAAATAAGGAAAAATAGAAGTAAAACTAAATAATTATTCTGTTTAAATACTTTAATGTGAGACTTTTTCTACTATACCAGGGTTTTAAAAGTATTTGATAGACTATTTAATTGTTTCAGACACAGTAGTTTGTCTTCCCCGTCACTCTAACAACTCTCCCATTTCTCTACTATTAAATCTGATGATTTTTGCTCTGAAGTAATGGAATTGTCTTCTACTTGATTAGTCGATTAAAATTAATATTAAGTAGTGACACAGGGACATTCCCCCCGGGACCCTCTTCTGGAATCTCTGAATATTTGTTTGTGTGGTTGTGGCCTTAACTGAAGATCTGGTGTGGCTTCAACAAGCATCGGCTCCGTGGAGGGTGGTTAGACAGTCTGTTGGCTAGGATGAGATTTCAGTTTCTCTTTATTTACACTAGAATTTAGATCCATTGTTGTTTATTGACTATTATCTTTCTCGTTCTTTTTGCCAGCTGGGCCATTCCTTTTTATATTACTAGTTATAAGTTCCTCTGTATATTCGATAGATTTTATATCAAGAGTGTATAAATTAATATTATATTTATCGGTCTTTTCGCATGCTTTGACAGTCAGTTAGAGATGACGAGATATCATCTCCACTGTATTGTAGCTAGATTATATAAAAATAGTGGATTAATGAAGATTCTACTCATAGTTCTATTCTGCAGCTTGTACCGTATTGTTGATATTATGAGATTTCAGATCATCTTCATATTCGCTATAAGTTGGATCCATCTCTGATTTACAAAGATATTTCAAATCCCACCAGACTGATAGTAAAGCACATGAAACTGGAATCACTACTGTTACAACTTTGAATACTTATCGCAACATGTTAAAACTTAGACTTATCCTTTTCATATAATTAATGCTACTTATAAACCGTATTATATATGCTTAAAATGTCGTCATTATCGTTGCACTTTCATGACGTTTATACCTAGAGTGATGTCACACTATCTGCACTGATTTGATGATTATAAAACTTGAATTGGGTTCATCAATAAACATGACGTCATGCTAACGATACTGCTATCATCAAAAGAAAAAATTAGATTGCTGATACCAAAACATACCAGAGAAATATTTCGTCAGTCCTCTCATCATATTTTTATAAAGTAATTTATGAAAAGCCAAAGCCATAATCATAGATGATATAAGACAGTACCTGACGTTTAATAATTATAAGACTAGTCTTTTTTAAATAATATGAAATTAGTCTTTAATAATCATTATTATCAAACAGACTAATTAAATTGACCTGTGGTTTATTTAATAATTATCTTAATTAATAAAAGTCTTACCACTTTGGATTCGAGAGTATTATAATTATTAAAGTGAAATGTTCAAAATATCATTATTTTTCAATAAATCGTAAGTGACTCTCTTACTGATAGTAAGTGTGAGACGTCGCGAATTTTTATTTTTAACATGTCAGAAAGAAAAAAAATACTATTTGTACTGTCATATTATATAATATAATACGATTATTCTTGTTTTATATTTAATTTAATGATTTAATAAAAAAATAAGAAAACAGACACAAATATAATAATATAATATAATAATTGGGCAGATCAATACATAATAATATAATTGGTAATATTTAAAATTACGTTAACAGAAATAAGGTACCGTAAAGATTTGGTAATGTCACTTCGCAGGAATTCAGAATTATTATTTTTTCTCTAATATCAATTAATTAATGCAAGTTATTTTTACTCGGCATCTGATTATATAAAATTTATTATTTTAATTTATGTATTTAATTTTTAAAAACAAAATTCTTTATCTTAAATATAATAAAATAATACTTGATAAATTATATTTTATGAAGATCTAATTTTTAAATTAACAGTTATAAACACTACGTAACAATCTCACAAAAACTTTATTACAATTAATAAATGATTGAATGTACGAAAACCTATATTTTGTGGATCAGCTTAATAGTCTTGTTATTTTTACAATAGACTTATAAATTTA
This sequence comes from Artemia sp. Qi Xiang Cuo, assembly GCF_049724085.1. Taxonomy (NCBI): domain Eukaryota; kingdom Metazoa; phylum Arthropoda; class Branchiopoda; order Anostraca; family Artemiidae; genus Artemia; species Artemia sp. Qi Xiang Cuo. The sequence goes on from NW_028300808.1 coordinate 1,616,627, forward strand.
CGAAATTCATTATATTAGAGACTTTTAAATATTTATCAACTGAGTGTAATTGACTTTTATCTCAATAAAGTATTGACACTACTTAAGTTCTGCTTTTTAAAAGATAAATGTGAATTAAGATTTTTAAAAAAATGAACAGACTGAGAAAAATGTTTTTTTATTAAATATAGTGCCTTATTTACGGAGTCCGATACAAGTTATGGATTCACTTACCTAGATTCGTACTCCTCACTGTAGGTCAGTCGACTACTAACATAAACATTTGGTGACTTAGAATCTTAATACGCAAAATTAATCACGAAAAACCAATATCCCCAGACACATATATGATGACATAGATTTAAAAATATTAGCCTAATTGTGGTCTTAACTATCCAATTTATTTAATAAAAGTCTAAAGTTAATATGAGTGTAATTTATTATTATTAATATAAAGTTGCAATTAAGTCTTTTTTAAGTTATTTATAAAAATTATATCAGGAAAAAAAACTTCACTATTTTTGAAAGACTAACTTTAATTAAAAGCAAAGCGGTAAATTGTCCTAGTATAGTAAAAAAAAAATATTAGAAATAAAAAAAAACTTTTGTATAAAATTTACATAATTTTTAATTATTTAAGATTACACAATAAAAAAACAGATTTATTTGGATTTTTGGTTTGTAGTTGTCGTTAATAAAAACAGCGGATATGTATATTATTTTCAATAAAATAATATATAAAATTTATCTTTTTTATACAATATATATACTAAAAAGTCTTATTACATTGTTTGTGTTTGACAAAATAATAGTACTCATAATTTTATGTTTATTCTATATATACATTGTAATTCATGCAAATTATTTTTAATAATAAACGGGATATAAAAACGCGAGGAGGATTTATCGGTTTATTGTTTTTGGCCTTTTTCTGTTTCGTTGTCTTGCTGCACTAAACTGAATTTTTACACTCATACTCCAATAGAGATATTTAAAATTAAGTGTACAATTGAATTAGTAACATTTTTGTTATAATTAATCATAGATTAACTATGTATTGTATCGCTTACCTGACCGAATACTCCCTTCCTCCTTATAATTATTAATAAATTGTTATATATTATCAGTCACCATAGATCAAAATCTTGTATAAAATGTTCTTTATAATCCTCCTACAACTCTGCATAGCACCTCCCTGTACTCCCCCCCCCCTTTAATAGGGATAGTATTTTGGTTAATATTTTGGGAAGATAAAAATTTAAATTTTAAAATTTTAGTTTATTAAATTAAAGATATTACTAGGGGAAAAAAAAAAAAACAACGCATCACCCTCCCGTCCTTCCAAACAAATGTCAGATATGGAGTTCACCACTTAACTAACCACAGAATATGATATACTAAAATCAATACAACTCGTAACCATACACCATACACTTACAAAGTAATTTTTTTGTGTTGCTAACCCACTAACGAATTAAGAGGGCAAAGCGAGTTTTATCCAAGGAACCTCATTATTTTAATAATGACAATGCCTGGGAGTTTGATGAGTCGGTCTTACATATCTGAAATGACCTGTAGATATTTCGAGTCAATAATGTGTTATTTAGAAGGGAGCGGCTACTCTCATATCTTTAATTATTTATTTTAATTGTTTTTTGGCCTTTTTTGAAATCAATTTTTGGTTATTTTCTTTTTAATTTAATATCGTATCTCGGGAACAAAAAGTAAATTACCTCGGAAGGAACACTTGTGTGACCCTCCCCCCCCCCAAAAAAAAAACAAAACAAAAAAATCCTGATGTTTATTCTAGAAGAATTAACATCAGAGAGATTCAATCTCAGTATACATATCTAAATATATATACTAAGTTCTTTTTGTTTCAGATTGTATAACGGAATTAAGAAAGTATCTATGTTGTTTATATAAATAATGTAATATACATAGGAACAAGAAAAACATTTACTACTATTTACTATATAAACACACATACAACTAAAAAGCCGTAAGATAAAAAAAAATTTATAATACCGTTATAAACATAAGAAAACATCTATCAGTAAGAAGCATTAGTCCAATAGTTGTAATAAGTAACAATTATAAGTAATTACTGATAAGATTAAGAACTTGTGACTGAGTAGAATTAATTTGTAAGGCCTTTTGTTATATGCTGGTTTGGAACGAATCTGTTTGGTTATATTCAAGTATGATAATATCTTTAAAAAAAAATCACGAAACTCATTGGCTTTTAAGTTGACTTTAATTTTGTTTTATCTTGCATGAGCCGATAAATGATTATGCTATAATTTTTTTTCTATATATAGAGAACTTTTACCTTTTAAAATAAAAAAGAAACACAATAGAAGTAAAGTATATGAACAAACAGACACCCGTCAGGTTTGTGTGATTAAACTATCACACAGTCATAATACTCTTCATTTCGTAATGTTGGTATCGATAGGATTTATTGATTTTAGCACGGTAAAATTTGTTTGAGGTTGTAATCTTAAGTGTTGTTTGATGTTTAGTTTTTGGAATGGGACGATTTTGATTATTCCCGTTTCTAAGTTAAGTTTATTATTTTGGTCATATATATTATGTTAGGTAGTTAGGGAGGTAAGGGTTTGGGGTATTAATACTGTTACTTTCCCCTATGAGTGATATACTGATTATTAGTTAATTGATTTTGCGTTTAACGATTTATCAGTATCATGACAACAGACACTACGTTATACTAATGAGAATTATCTGACGAAATGATTTAGAGTAACTGTCTCAAGTCTACATGAAAGGTCTTTTATCGCTGCCGTATATACTTTACAGTTGTAATTTTTTCTGTAGTCACATATTTTATAACAAAAATTTAAACATTTTCTGTTTTCACTTATTAACCTGACACTTGAATTTAAATTCATATAAAAAATAAAATGAGTCGAATTATCAATATTATTTACTAACACCTATTGTATTACCCATTAATATTTAAAAAATTTTATGGATTATGTATTATTTAATTTATAAAATTATATATACTATATGATGATTTATTTCGTTATTGGATCGTTTTTTATTCTATAGTCGGTTAGCTTTTTCATTTTTATTTTATCAGATTTGTTTACTTAAAATTAAAAATTATTGAGATTATTTTATTTTTGTGTATAGTTACAATTTTATAGCTTTATAATAAAAAAATTCATATAATTAATAATAAAATAAAATTAACCCTTTTTAATTTCTGACAGATGTAAGGCCAAGGGGTTTAGCCTTAACAAATGATTTTTACTATTGGTTTACTATCCACATCGATACACTCATATTAAATATATTTTCATAGTTTTTGAAATTATTTCATAAAAGAGTAAAGAGTCGGTTATAGATGACCATAAAGGAATGTCTTGTTTGTCCAACCTATTTGTTTGACATTTAGAACATGTCATTGTGGGTTTTTTGTGATTCATTGAAATAATTAAGGGGGTTAATAGTTTCTTGTTTTGTAATTGATTCTATAAGTTTTACTTTGACTTACATATGGAAGTATAAAAAATGATAACATAGTAACAAACTGTTATACAAATGTCTCGTAATATACAATAACTATATCAATAGACATAATTTTTTTTCTATTATATTTATTAAAATACATAGTTTTTATTAGTTTATATTAAAAATTTCTATTGTTATTGAAAACGAAAAAACTTACAATAAAATATAAGTTAAAATCACTATATGTTGAAAACTAAATTTCAAGCAAAAACAAGAGTCGTGACGATTAACCCATTATACTTAGTAATGATATACTCAATCTCAGTGGTAAAACCATCGAGTTTTTTCGGGCTGTGTTACATGATTGCTTTTTAGGTCGAGGACTAAGTATAACACATAAATTTATGTTTATTGAATAATTTTAAACGATCATTTCTAAATTTATATGTAAAATTACTAATACTATAAAGATTTTTATAAAGACTTTCAAGATTTTTTTTATACATATAACAACCAACCGATCTTGTTACTAGGTAATATTTTTCTGTTGTTTTTCTGATTTAAAGACACAAACTTTCATAAAACACATTATTTTGAAAACGCCAATCGACTTATATACCCGCCCAATAAGCTAAAAAGTGTTAGTCTAATAATAGACGGCCTTTCTTTTAAATATTCAATTCAAATAAAAAAGTTATTACGAAATGGTTTTTGACAAAATTAATTGTACTTAAATAATCGTAAAATATCTTTAGGAGAACTTTTTACATTCTTGTAAAGTGACTGACTTTTTTGTTGTTAACTATGTTAGGAATAAAAAAAGCTTTGAGTCAATACCAAAAAACTTTGACCTTTTTTAACACACTATTGCTTTTTACTTTTCAATATATAAGTTTTTTTTTTGTCATTATGGTCGTATTAATATTCACCTTCATGAATTTTTTAATAGTACAAATCAAATGTTACACCAAGTTATTGTAAAAAGGTAAAGTATTCCCATATATATCATTAAACTTATAGTTTTAGAAACAGTTTTTAAAAGTACTGAAAACAGAAAATTCAAATAACCTCGACGCAAACTAAGAAACAAGATAAACTAGGTCACCCCTAAAATAATATAGCTTAATTAGGAGATCTGTTAAAACGTTAAATAACTTTACCGCCGGATAGTTAGTAAGATATATCGTGCACTCATACTAAATTTTTATTAAATCTCGATATCTGGTTTCACCAGACGAGATCTAACCGCTACGTGCCGTTGATTGGGTGTTAAAGATAAATAACCTTTTATTATTTAGTTTGTCACGTTTATCAATGTATATATCTAGTAATAGATACATACCACAAGAGAAACAATTGAAGTTTATACGACAACCTGTTCAGTCACCGTTTTTATTTGACTATCTTATCTCCCTTCCTACGAGTATGTTTAGACTTGTTTGTAATTAGGTTGCACTAGGATGTTAAGTTTTATTTTTTTTTCATCTGAAAGAGTTAATATATTTTTTAAAAAAAAAAATATTAGAATAAGTTGATTTAATCATTATTATAAAACTACTAAACATATTAAAGCCTACCATTAACAATCTAAAAACTAAAAATATTTCAGACAATAAGGGACAAATCTGTGCATAGTATTTGATTGTAAATTAATTCAAACGCAACAACTTATATTGATAATTTATGATCGGTTGTTTGTGAAGGTTAGCCCTAAATTTTTTTGATCGTGATATTAAGTATATAACAAAATTATCCTGAAAAAATGGTTTAATCTCTTATAATTAAATTTATAAAAGCTTAGTATATTAGTATAGTTAGTTTATTTTTTTTTGGTAGTTAAAGTCAATTAGAACTTAAATAGTAAAAATATGTTAATATATTATTTTTAATATAATATTCTTCCTTTATTTTATAATACTACTAGGATTTATTTACTATTTTAACAGCAAAATAAAAAAAACTTTAAATTAACCAGACATTGGTTTTTTTTATAAAAAGTTATATTTAATACCTTAAATATGGATATTATATAGAAAGTCCGTTATTATGCTACCTAAAAGGTAATTCTCTTACTACGGTCTTTGATTTTTTAGAGTTATTTTCTATAAGTAATTTCAGTTTAATTAATTGTTTTTTTTATTTATTTTTTGAACTTTGTTTAATTAATAACTGGTTTTGTATTTTCTCACATTAAAATAATAAATAAAAAAATATTTTAACATTAATTTAATTTTATTTTGTTTACTGGCTGTCTTGAAACTTGTTTCATTTTATTTACGAACGTTTTTATTAGTAATAAATATACGTAACTTACGAATCAACTTACGTAAAGAACTTTTATATTCATATATTTTTATTAAATATATTAGGGGGCTCGCCCCCTAGTCAATACCTTGCTCTTTAAGCGAAAGTTCAAATTTTGTTCCAATTCTTTAAAAATGACCGCTCAATTTCAAAGGCCTTTAATTAGAATAAATAGCTCTTATGACAGTACTAAAAAATCTCTGGATCAGCAAGTGAGGTCGTGACTAGGGGGTGAACAAAATCCTCTAGGTACTAGACTCTTTTAGCTTAAAGTTTTGATGGTGCTGCTGTTGCGTGTTAACAAATTGTTTTTTTTTATATTTAATTTCTGATATTTCTTTAAATAAGTAGGATTCTGCCGAAGGACACTTAATAGGCCGTGCCATTACACCCTGACCCAGTACGTACTCGCCCTATCATTCGCACGGCCCTTTGCCCCGCCGCCTTTCAGACGGCCTTTTTTTTGTGGGGGGGGGGCTAATATGTACAAAAAATAAAACTTGGTACAAAAAATTCAAATTTGTTCCCATAAAAAATAGGTAGAATTCGGGGAGGGGCCCGGGAGGCTCCCCCCCCCTTTGCTGCTGCCTCGACCCCCCCTCCCCCCCCACTAACTTGACAAATCTCCCCAGATCCAGTTGTTCCTGTATACTTAACAGTAACACAAACTCTCTTATAAATGGTGGTATAGTTAAGAACTGTAAGCACTCAACCTTGGAACTATGTATTAATCAGTCATACTAACAGAACTACTTATAAGAGGGTCGACCCGGAAGAGCAAAATGGCTATCTATAACATTTGATCATATGACATTGTCAAAAAAGAGTTTGTGAGTGTTCTAGTGTCACTCAATTTTTTTTGTAAATTAAATTTGCCATCTAAATGTCAATTTAAGGTCCATTTAGAACTCAAACGGTATTATAGTACCACATGTTCTATAAGATAGAATCTGGGAAAAAAAAAATAAACACGTCCCCGTGATATTTATTCTGGATAAAAATAAAACAGTACATATGTTTTTTTATAAGATATATACCACAAGAAATTAGTACTATGAAAAAAAAATAATATGAAAATATCATCTCACTATTACTATTATTTTGTTATTGTAATTTAGGCTCCTAAGTGTTAAGGCGATCTTTCCACCGGACTTCAAAAATCATCCAACTGTCCTATTGTACGTAACAATTGAGTAAAATTGATGAAACATATATTTGAAATCAGCATTAAAATCCAATTATTATGATGTATCGATGTGTATCAACATACATTTTTCTAGACTTTCTGTTAACATTGAGCCGTGTCCCAATAAACAATACGATATTCTCACAACAGTTTATATAATTATAAAGTCAGATCTTTCCATATCTAAAACAGTATAAAAACTAATAAAAAGGTAATAGTTCTCAAGATATTGTTGTTGAAGATAGAAACATATGCAGAATCAGATCTTGTCTCAGGCAGACGATTCCGACTGTGATCTAATCAGAAATAAGTAGAAACACGCTCGTAATTATAATGCGCTTAGTTGGTAGCAATCGTAAACAGATTAACAAGTAAATGCAGCAAGAAGTGGGAGGAGTTTTTTGCTCGTACAAGGATTGAAGACAAGAACTGATATTAGATAAAGTTACTTGATACGTATATAAAATCTAATTTTAATAGTGTTTAAGGGTTATAACTTTAAGCCCTCCTCCGACGGGATTCCCGTTGTTAAGTCATCCTAAAGACATAGTGATAATATTTTCGACCCTGATAAGCAACATTTCGCTCTTAAAATTTTTACCATGTGACAGTGTTAAAACTCGGCTCGTGGCAGGGTTACGATGTGACCTTAACTTGGTTCTTAAATTTAACTGTGCTCGATATCTTATAAGTTAAAGTCAACTTAGATCTCACCCGATCGTATCTGACCATTTTGGAGATAATATCAAAAAGTTTGCACTCAATAAAACCTCAAACGTTGTCTCCCTTATTTCAAAAAATGAAAATTTCAAAATTATTGTAGATATAATATTGAAAAATCGCACTTCATTTACTATTATCAGAATACTATTATGTTTGGAGTATATGGTATTTTATATAATTTTAATTATTAATTGCAAAATTTATTATAAAAAAGTAAAATTTTTCAAATTAGAATATATTTTTATAAATCTTAAATACTAGTAAAATTTGGAAATAATAATAAATACTATGTTGCTTGGTGTCATATCTTTGTATAAGCAATTAGTTTTTTAGAGGGTATTTGAAACGATATAATGGTCCTCATAAAATCATATCTCTTTTAAAAGGTTGTCATGTTAGTAAATATTATACTTCCTCATGGGTGAGTCGAGGGAGTCAGTCATATCCAAAGACAGAGTTCCGATTTTTTCAACCCGACTGAACAAAACGACGATCTCGAAATTTCGATCAGATGACGGTGGGGAAAAAATGAGCTTGGGTGTGTACCTCGTAAATTTTTTGGTCCATTGCACTGAAAAATATAAATTCTAGTGTACTGGACAATTAGCCCTCCCAATTGCTTCTAAGCCACCCCGTTCTATACAAAAACCCCTGGGAAAAAAAAACAAAAAAAACAAATAAAAACGCCACCGGGTTATTTAGTATGTCAAAAAAATTACAAGTAAAACAGAGTGTAGATAGAAGCTTGACAACTATAGATGAGTGGTTTCTGGGATTATGAATATGCGTGTGTTAGTTTACGTAATTTTTTATTTTGTAGAGTTTTACTGACCCATTTTTACCAAAATCGCAATTTATTTAACAGGCTATTAAATTGTTATATATAACACAAATCTGTATTAAAATTTTATCTTTAAAATAAAAATTAAATTCTTTTAATTTTTATGTGTCTCTTGTTCTCCCCAGTCCGTTTTTGAAAGTTCCTGTTAATTGTGAGACGGGTTTCTGCGTAAGTCACGGTCGGTAAAAATAAATGATTGATATAGTTAATCGTTAAATAATATTTAGAATTAACACAAAGTATCTATGAAGTAAAATTTTTATTAAAAAAATGTAAATATTATCAGAAGATTTTTTATTTATATTTTATTTTTAATTTTTTTAATATATTTTTATTTTTCCTCGTTTAAAAACACAAAAAACATCACCCCCCCCCCAACGCTCCACCCCGTTGTACTGGTGGGAAGGGGTTTTAATAAATATTTTTGGTCGGGGGGGGGGGTACCCAAAAAAAAAATCACCCAGTCACTCACCCATTTTTTTTTTATATCAGAGGTTTGTAATTGTTTAAAATATAACAAACAATGTAAGGGGGGTGAACCCCCCAACTCACTTCTCCCTCGTAGGACAGCGGGTTCTCCCCCTTCTGAGTTGGTTGACATCCTATAGTAAAAGCGAAAACCGTTTGTCTCAGTCCCGTGGAGTATTTAAGGCTTTTCATCAAAATCTATATTAAGCTGTAAAAATGAGCCTTTTTTTTGTTTTAACCAAGGCTATATCCAAGCATTGAGGAGGGGGTGGATTAGTTGAGCGGGAATTTTTGATTTCATGCTAGAATTTTTCCAAGTATCGTGGTCACTCTTTTGAAACCATACCCCCCTCCCATTCTGAACTGGTCACATGCATAGCTGTATAAATAAATTTCATCGTTGTGTCGAATCTTGTGATGACATTCTTACTTGCAATATTCTTTCATGTTCTTTTATATTTTAAATTAATAATTTGAGTGGTTGATTTATTTCAATATATTAATCGTTCGAGATTCCGAACCATCAAGGGGGTGGGTGTATTTTCAGACTAAAGACATTATATTTTTACTTAATATTAAATAAAGAATTCAATTGTCATTAGGGTGCGTATATAGATTGTTTTTTTTCAGAAATTGAACCACACAAAATATTTGGATTTATAAAAATAAACATTGAAGATTGACAATCTTTATAAATAATATAACAAGGATTGATCTTGTCTTTTCTAATAAATGGGTGATTCGACACTGATGGAGCGTGACAATGCGGGGGGTTCGGATTCCACAGACGCCTGACAAATGAAATTTATAATTCGGTATAGTAAGGTAATTATTAATTTTTATGTCTTTTATTTACCTCCCTATTTTTTAATATTAAATAAGTTTCAGGTCTTTTTTATGAAATAAATTATTTGTTTTGTACAGCGTAAAGACAGTGTAGAACAATTTTTTTTTAATTTGTGAATTATTTTTAAAATAATAAAGATTGTTCAGTTACTACAAACTGTGATAAGTATAGCACACCGGTAAGGGCCCGTCATGAGGATGTGCTAACGTAGTATTTCAACAACACAATTCAACCCCAAGAATGTTAGCCTAAAGCTGTTTTGAATTTTTTCAAAAGTCCATTCACGTACAAATAATGTTTTGTTTAGGTTTTAAAAAAAACAAACAAAAAAATAAACTCATTTTCAAAATTAACTCCCCAGCATATAATTTTTTTTCTCAAGACTCTACTAAGATAAATGGACACCAGGGGAAAAAAAGTGTTGTTTGTTAAAAAGAATGAACACAAATGTGAACTAGTTTTTAAGTTAATACCCTAGACAAATAGATTAATTGATTAAATAAATTAAAAAAAATCAACTTATACTAACCCTAGCTAATTTTTTTGCCCGTAATTTAAATTTTTTTAATTGACTCTTTATTAAAACAAAATTAATTATTTTTTATTTCCCCATTAAAAAACTAATACAAGATTAAAAACAAATTTAGCACTGCCTCATGAAGTGCTCTTACCGTTGTGCTTGACTGATAACAGTGTGAAGTAACTGAACAGTCGGGTGTTGTTTAAATATAATTCACAAATTAAAAAAATTATGTCACACAGAAATATAACATCATTTAGAAATACTCTTCTTTTATTTCTTTTTTTCTGTTTTTTTTGATTTAAGATTCAAATTAAACACAGAAAATATTCGGTTCATGTTATTGTTATATTAAGTTCAAATTTTTTTTAACAATATTTTAGATAAATGATGGATTATAGAATATTTTCTTTCTTTTTATTTTAAGAAGATGGTACAGTCTGTAAGATAGTTGGATATTTAAGATACGATTAGTTTTAACAATACGTTATATACAGATTGATTAGTGAAAAGGATCATACTGTTTATGTTAAGCAGCAGTTACATTATGTTAAATATGATGAGATTTCATCTCATCTATATTTCCGCTAGAGGTTAAATCCATATTTGATTCTTCATTATTTTCAACCTCTTTAAGTACGGCAGCTTGTTCAGTCTTTTCAATTTTATTAGATATCAGCTCAACTTTATTTTCTTTAGAATCTAGATAAATTTTGTATTCTTCAATAGTCTCAACCTCGGTGTGTTCAGCAGCTTGAACATTTTTTTTTTGCTAGGATGATATTTGAGCTTCTCTTTAATTTCTCTAGAAGTTAGTTGCAATTTGGATTCTTGAATAGTCTCCTCCTCGTTCTTTCAGGCAGCTGGAAAATTAAGTTTTCTATTATGATATTTTAGCTACTCTTGATTTACTATAGAATTTAGATACATTTTGGATTATTGAATATTTTGCTACGATTAATTGTAGGCAGCGGTTACAGTATGTTATCTAGTATGAGATGTAAGATCACCTTTATTTTCTAGTGAAGATAGTTCAATGTTTTGTAATTAATTAGTATCCTCATCGTAATTTTTGGCAGCTGTCACATTATTTTATCTAGGATGAGATTTCAGCTCCTCTTTGTGTTCTCTAGAATTTAGATCCAGTTTAAATTTTACAATAGTCTACTCATCGTTCTTTTCTGCAGCTGGAACATTTTTTTTGCTAGGATGAGATTTCAGCGACTGTATATTTTCGCTAGAAGTTAGATCCATTTTGGATTCTTTAATAGTCTTCTCCTTGTACTTTTCGGCAGCTGGTACATTCATTTCGCTAGGATGAGGTTTCAGATCCTAACTCTTTTCGCTAGAAGTAAGATCCATTTTTTATTCTAGTATAGTCTCATCGGGGTTCTTTTCGGGTGCTGGTACAGTCTCTACACTAGTTTGAGTTTTCAGCTTCTTTTTATTGTCACTATAATTTAGATCCATTTTTATATTTTAATAGTCTCATCTTCGTTGTTGTTTTATTAGGGTCAAGTATTTGTATTATGATTTGGTTTCATCTAAGTTTTATTTTTTATAGTATTTATATCAAAGTTTGATTACTGTATCTTCTCATCCGTTTTTTTTTCTACATCTGGTACATTCTAGTTTATATTTTTAGTAGTTAGATAATATTCAAGGTTTCGATTTTCATCAGCATTGTTGAAGAATATTATAGTCTTTGCCGTGGTATATCTGGCAGCAGTTACATTCTATATTAGAGTGGGATACGTCAGTTTATATATATATTAACGATATGTAAGATAACTTTAGTTGTGTTGATTTTGCTCATATTCGCTTGGTTAGACAGCTGGTACATTTTTTTCGCAAGGATGAGATTTCATTTCATATTTATTTCGCAGTAATTTACAAAAAATTTTTATTATTGAATTATGTAGTCCTAGGTGTTTTCCCCAGCGGATACATATGTTTTAGTATTATGAGATTTGAGATTCTATATGAGGTCGAGAGAATTTCGATCCAATTTGGAGTCTTTAAGTTTCTGATAAGTGGTCTTGTCTTTAGCTTTTAACCTAGTTTCGAGAGGAAGAGAGTTCAGATTCTACTAATTTTCGCAACAATTTACAAACTATTAGAATTCTTGGATAAAATGTAAATTGTTCTTATATGCAGCTTGTCCAGGCTTTTCTCTATGATGAGATTTAAGCTCATATTTCTGTTCGCTAGATTTGCCATACAATTTGGATTATTTAACAGTTTTATCATAGTTCTATTCGGCAGAAGTTGCATTATTTAAGATATGATTACATTTAACTAACAAATAATTATAAATCGAATTTACATATAGCATTTGGTTTATTTACAAGGATACTCCGAGATATTGAAGGTACATGGTAAACTCGAGTCGCGAGGAAGATAAATTATCTTTTCTAACTATTAGCTCTAATATACATAAAAGGTTGATTATTTGATAAACTCCTCATTGTTCTTTGCGGAAGATGTTCAATTTTGTTCTCTAGGATGAGAGTTCAGCTAAGCTTTATATTCTCGAGTATTTATATATAATTTCGATTCTAGTCGATTGATCTGCTCGTACTATTCGGCATAATTTAACTGCTTTAATAGAGTCAGTTTTTTAATTGAAGATATTGTGTAAAGTGAAGGAAGCATAAATGTGTTTTATCTTATTTTATCCTACGTGGTATATAATGCATATTTTACATTCTGGTAGCGATTATTAGATTTAATCTACTATTTAATGTAGTAATTAATTATTAGCACGGTGTTATTTTGATTATTATACACGGCGGTCTTTTTTGAACAGGTGCCAGAAAGTGTTATAGATAGTGGTTTCATATAATTTTTATTGTCTATACAGTTTATCTACATAGGGTTTTATTGTATAGTATAATCATCTGTATTATAGACAGATTGTCCATTATTGTCGATATTATTTGATTTCTTCTCCTCTTAATTGTAAAAAAGAGTTACATCCTATTTTTATTATTTGATATCAACTTCCTTGTTCCTGTCGTAAGAGTGTCAAGTAAGGTCTAGATGAATAGCATTAAGATAATCTTTAAAAGTTCGAGTATCTAGATCCAAATTGGAGTATTGAACATTTTGATCAACATTCTTTCGGCATCTTTGAACTAATATACTAGAAGATTAGTGATCATTTACTATGATATTTCTCTAGTAGGTAGATCCAAATTGTATTCTAGTATATTCTCATCCTCGTTATTTTAGGCAGATTGTGCAATATTTTCGCGATTACGATATATCATATCCTAAATATGTCCAATCTTGTTTAGGTATATTTTCGATTCTGATAGATTTTTCTCCTCGGAGTTTTCGTCATAATGTACAGTCTTGTATCGAGACAAAGATGTAATTTAAAATATAAATTAACTAACAGTATGATCCAATTTGGAATCTGGAATATTATGCAACTATTCCTAGTATGCAGATGTTAAACTCTTTTCTAGATGATGAGATTTCATATCATCTGGATTATTTTTATAATTGGCAAAAAAATTCACTTATTTTAGATTCTAGCACTTCTACAGTTATGAATATTGTTTATAATTGAAAAGCTGATTATAGGTAAGACCAGCTTTATTTTGATCTAATGGAGATAAGTGTTCTCTTAAATTCCAGATTTATCATAAGTCTGTTATGAATAGTGGTCTTTCATTTATCGAGTTTATTTGTAATGAGACGAGAGATTTGTTATAGCTTTGGCATCATATTCTAATAAATTTAGATAAAATACCTTTGTCGGAATTGCGTATTGTTCATAAATGTTTAGTTTATTTTCTTTAATATACAATTAAGTTACTCTATAAGCAACAGACCAATTCGAATCTAGTCTCTTTGGAGGACAGGTCTTTTCTGCATAATTGACCTTATGGAATATAGGCTGATATATACTTAACTATATTAATGAAATAGATGATATTACATTTTTGTAGTCTAGAATATTAACCACCTATTACATTACTTAATCTTGTACCTTCTTGGAAAACCGAAGTGATTTACTAGACTAGAGCTTAGTTCTATTATTGACAATCAATTTGAATTCTTTGAGATCCTCTTCATTTTACTATGCAGCACATGGTACATTCTTGTAGAGCTTACTTTTGATAATTTCATATATCTTTTCAAGAGTATATAGAGACTATTAGGATTATTTACTAGTTTGCTACACATTGATTTCTTCAGATTTGTCCGTCTGTAATCAAATCACATAGATCAGTTAATATTTATATTCACTATTAGTTAGATACATTTTTGATTCTTGAATAGTCTCATCATCTTTATTTGAGGCATCTTGTACATTCCTTTATATAGGACGATATTTCATATCCTCTGTATTTTCGCTAGAATTTATATACAATTTAGAGTCTTTATGATTTTGCTCCTATTTCTTTTCGACATCTGGTAAATTCTTTTCTCGAGTATGATATTTCAGTTACTCATTATATTATCGATAATTTAGATAATTCTACGAGTCTATAATTGAATACTCATCGGTTTGGTCGGCAGTTGTACATTCAATTAGAGAGGAAGATATTTCAACTCATCTATATTTTCTAGATTATTTCGTTCCAATTTGGAGTATTGAATTTATTTCTGCGCGTTGTTTTCGTTATCATTGACAGTCTTGGCTCGCGGCATATATGTAATTTATAAATTCTATTCAATCGAATAATTCACATATTCGTTGTAGTTAACTTTATCCTACGTTTTCTATACTTCTTATTTTAAACTATTTTATAGATGATGATAATTTAGATCATATTTAGTTTAGATCGACTTATCCTATTTGTAGTTTTCTTTTATATAATATTACGTGTTTAGGTATGCAGATTGGACAGTATTGTCTCGAGGATGAGATATTAGCTAATAGTTATTATCGCGAGAATTTATTTCAAATTTATAGTATTGAAGAGTTTTCTACGCATTGTATTATGCAGAAGGGAACGTTGTGACTCTAGTATGAGTTTTATGTAAATATATATTTTAATTTTTAGTTAGATCATAGAATTATTCTTGAATATGCCCCTACTCGTTCCTTTCTGCATATGTTGATATATTGTAGATAGTACTTGATTTAAGATAATCAATCTTTTAAATCGTATTTACGTCTAATTTAGAGTAATAAATATTTTGCTAATCTTTGTGGTCGGCATATTTTTCTGTGTTTACTATATGCGTATCTTAAAGATAATATTTATTTTAACTAGAATTTAGATCCAATGTATATTCTTCAATAGTCCCCTCCTTTTATTTATCTGCATAAGTTAAATTCTTTTCGCGAGTACGAGAGTTCAGCTTATCTATACTTACGCGATAATTTAAATCCTATGTGTATTATTGTATAAACTCTTACTTGTTGTTTTAGGCAGAGGTTACATTCTTGTCGCTAGGCTGAGATTTTAGCTCCTCGTTTTTTGAGCTAGAATTTATATACAAGTTTGCTTCTTGAATAGTGTTATCATAGTTGTTTTCGGCAGCTGGTACAGTTTTTACTCTAGGTTGAGATTTAAGTTACTCTATATTGACACGATAATAGATATACAATTTTGTTTCTTGTAAATTCTCCTCCTTGTTCTTTTATGGATCTGGTTCAGTCTATGAGCTAGGATGAGATTTCAGACGATCGATATGTACTAGATTATATAGATCCCATTTCGTCTATTTAAAAGAATTCTCATCGTTATATACTGCAGCTGGAAAATTATATTAGATAGTATGAGATTTCAGCTCATCTTTAT